>NC_091184.1:21250965-21460045 GCF_040958095.1 Procambarus clarkii | reverse complement strand
AATTTTACGGTACTCTATGGCATTAATCCAGTCTGAACGATTATATAGAATCGACAGGCTGGATCACTTATATGGTAAATCTCTACACTGACCGGTTACATACTTGAGTCAGTCTACACACATATATACATCATGATACTACAGTGTGGTCCCGTGTACAACATCTATCTCCAGGTACCGCCCTACCAGTCACCTGGACGTGCCACTGACAGCTGTCTACTCAGCTGCTACCCGCACTGTAACACTTTTATTGTACTCACGGCTCTGGATATTCACCACAATCCTTTTCCTGGTCATTACCTCTCTGGCTGTAAACACCTAGCTCGCTCCTCATGCGTCGACAAGATGTGGCCCTAGGCTGTCCCGGGAAAGTGGCCAAGTGGCCCAAGGAGGTGGCCAAGTGGGTGGCCAAGGCATGTGGACACCGCGTGGCCCACAGCGCCCCTCCCGAGCTGAGAGGGGGGTGGGGGTGGTAGCCGGCGCGCGAACTGGTGGGTGGGTAGCCCGCGCGCAGGCCGAGCCGGGCCGAGCCGAGCCGGGCTGGGCCGAGCGGCTGGGTGGCTACGGGTAGCGCATGACGTCATAGCACCCCACCTGGCTGAGCTGGTGCGCGGGGTGGGGTGGGGTTTAGCCGCGCGGGTGGCCTGGGGTGGCCCCACGGGCATACACATGGTGATTCCTGTGGTTGGTGATTCCTGTGGTTGAGGAATCACCAACAACTCCAGCAAACCAGAGCCTGCCTTGCTCTACACTGGGGTGACAATGGCCGGCGGCGTCACCATCGGGCGGACCAACAGGGTGGAATTCAAAGTCCCACAGGGGCCTGTAATCTTACCACAATTACACTGCCCTGAATCCACCAATAGTCAATAGTTCTACATTAGACAGGATATTCAAACCACCTGTTACGCCATGAGGCTCTGCCAGCTGCCTCATGGGTGCCCACTGTCTCTGAGGCTATTTTACTGGTCCTTCCGTACCTCGTTGGCCCTCGAATTTCACGAAAATTGGGCCTAGACACAACCCGGGATGGCGAGAGTGCCATCCCTGCTAGACAACACGGTAACGTCCGCGATTAACGGGGGTGGAGGGGGAAAACGCCCCCCCTCCACCCAGACACATCCTCGTCCACCTGCTCCCCTGCTCAGACTGACCATTTCCCGGGCTAAGGAAACTCAAAATGCCCATACCTCCCCCCTACCTTGTCTTGATCAATCAGCACGAAGCCCGCACACTACCAAGATGCCGCTTCCAACCACAGCTCTTCGCGCCAAAACACAGCTCGGAGCATACATGCCTACTCCAATCACAGGCCTCAGGCATCCCGGGACGTCACAAGGAGGGGGAGGCCTAAAAGACAGTGGCGTACTGTCTCACATGTTGGGGGAGGGGGGGGACAACATTCCCCCCACCTCTAACGGTTTTAGTCAAGTATCCTCTCATACCACTTCACTCTCAACTCCCATCCTATTTCACAGAAACAGGAAAATTTCTGTAATTCTCTCTACAGAGCAATCACAGACTTCTGACTACTCACAAATGATAGTCCATAACATAAGCTTTCATTCAACACCCCACAAGTATATGTTAGTATGAAAGCTTCAGTTTCTAGAGCGACTAGCCTAATCTAGAAACTAGGGAAACTAGCTGAGGGAATCTAGATTCCCTCACAACAAGCAACCACAAGGGACGATCGAAAAACAAGATACACGCTCGTCCTGGAAGTCAGGACATTCAACAAGGATATGCAACCTTGCCAGAATCGTTTCCCATCGCTGGTTACGGTGGTAGGAGGAAGGCCATGAAGACACACTACTCTTAAGAGTACACAGTTTGTTACCAGTAACAGAAGACCAACAATCCTGCCAACGGGGAAGGATGGAGGCATGAATAACTGGGTAAAAGTCGGAATAAGGAATACCTTTACGTGAGATGGGACAAAAGCGGACAGCTTCCCTAGCGGCAGCGTTCGCACGCTCATTTAAAATGACACCAATATGGCTGGGAACCCAGCAAAATTCAACTGATTTAAATTTACTGGATATAAGAAATAGCCAATGTTGATTCTCGACGACCACTGGATGGACCGGATTAAAGGACCCGAGAGCCATGAGGGCACTACGAGAATCAACGACAACCACAAAAGAAAATTGAAAACTAGATAGCAGGAGAGGAAGAGCATAGAGAATAACAAAGTTCTGCTGTGAAAATGCTAGTTTCCACAGGCAGGTGACGCATATAAGTGTGGTCAGGAAAAACAACAGAGTAGCCTACACTGTCCAAAGACTTAGACCCATCGGTGAAGTTGGAAACGGAGCGGGAGTGAGAAGAAAAGTGCTCAAGGAAAAGGCGTTTCAGACCCGTAGGAGGGGGTAATAGTTTAAGTGATGCGGGTCAAGGATGTACAAAAGTTCGTAAAGGGGACCCTCCACGGGGGCAAGGAAGAAACAATACGAGGAGAAATATTAGCAAAACGAACTGAAAGGGAATCCTGTAAGCGAGATAACCAGACAGAAAGAGGGAGGTGGTGAAGAGGAATAGGAACTACAGGAGGGGTAAAAGTTAAAGCACGATAGAGGCGAGAGGAAGGACGTTGCAAGGCCTATGCAAGGTACTACTACTAATAATAATATTAATAATATTTTATTGAGGAAAAGTACATACGTAGATGCAGAGTTACAAACATAATGTTGGATTTATAGATAGAGCTTGTACATACAATACCTAAATCCACTAATATGCATAGCATTTCGGACAAGGTTTGGAGGAAAAACATTTAGATTAAAATTTAATAGTAATTGGGAGTAAAGTATAAATTTTGTTAAACAAAGAATAAAAAAAGGGGGGGGGGAATGGCAAAAATCAGCAATTGTACAAGTAGGTCAATAAGCAGCATTGTTTAGAATAGCAAGACATGGGTTGACATTTAGGGGGTAAGGGAGGTTACAAGGAGATAATTAGGTAGTAATTAGTTTTACTCTTAAACTGGTTGAGAGAGGTACAGCCTTTGACATGATTAGGGAGGTTATTCCATAATCTGGGTCTTTTGAGTTGTAGAGCATTTCTAGTTTGGTTAAGTCGCACTTTTGGAATATCAAAAAGGAATTTGTTTCTGGTGTGGTGCCCATGGGTTCTTTTACAACCTACTAGGAATCTTTTAAGGTCAGGATTGACATTGCAGTTCAAAGTTTTAAATATATAGAGTACACATGAGAGGATGTGCAGTGACTTAAAATCTAACATATTCAAAGATTTGAGTAAGGGTACCGAGTGCTGTCTGAGGCCAGAGTTAGATATTGTTTTAATACCAGCTTTGTGTTGAGTAATTCGAGGACGTAAATGATTTTGAGTAGTAGAACCCCAAGCACAAATACCATAGTTGAGATAAGGATTGATGAGAGAGTAATAGAACGTCTCCAGGGCAGGACGAGGTACATAATATCTGATCTTAGAAAGAATGCCCACAGTTTTAGAAACTTTTTTTATATATTTAGAATGTGTCCCTGGAAATTCAACTTGTTATCGATGAGGACACCAAGGAATTTACCATCAACTTTTACTACTGATTTGTATATTGGTATTCTTAGATTAATTTCATTTGAGGATTTATTACGAAACAAAATAAAGAAAGTTTTGTCAATGTTAAAGGTGAGTTTGTTAGCAGTTAGCCAAAGATGGACTTTATTTAGTTAAGTGACATTTAGAGCAAGAAGACTGGAGAAAATGAAAGTTGTGTCATCAGACACTTTAATTAACTTTAATACTTATGAAGATTAACACTTTATACATTTCAGGTGTCGTAATTTGTGACTATTAGATTGACTTTAGATTACGTAGGTGTATTATGTGCATATTCATACTCGTAATGGTTAGTTGTCTAATAACCTTTGCTATACCCAGTGTTTTCCACCTTATTCTCGTCCCTATAGAAGAGTTTTTCACTCAGACAGATCATCCCTTCGGGTACTCTGGTCTGTCTCCGGGCTATTATGTTCAATCTTTACATTCTGAACATAGCACATACTGGACATACTTTAGTTACTTTCGCATCTAGGACTTAACTGTACGTTAGGGACACGTACAGCAGTTCTCGCTAGTATTGAAACACTTCGCACCTCTGCACTTTCGGTCAGAAATCGTAATTACTTACACAGGTAGGGAGTTTACAATTCTTTTCCAGAGCACAAAGAATTGTAACACAGTATTATGTAAGTTCAGTGGGACACCTCTTGCCCTTATCCTCGTCATTTATAGAGTACCGGATATAGAAATCCCTACATTCCATTATACTACCTCGAAACATTTTGTTTCACCGTTCATGATTTAATAATAAATCCAATTAATCCTTGATGTAACCTTACCTTACCTTATAATAATTATAATTCCACACAGGATAATTTAAAGTTGTCAGTCATAATACGTTATCTTGTCAATCTAACTACTCGTACATTGGTTCACTTGCAGATGGACATTCTTTATATTTTGCTTGTTTTTTAATTCATTTACGATGTTCAGATCAGCAACATTCCGTCATAACCCAGAGGATGTAGTAGGTACCCTCATCCACGCTACCAAAGCGGAATTGCTGACTCTCACTACTAAGTATCATATCACCCTTCCTCACGGAGCCACTAAATCTGACCTCTATAATATGATTCTTGCCTGAGAGCTACCGACTTAGGGTTTATTTAGGGTTTATATAAAAATTAGTGGCACCATCAGCTTAGAATTCGCCCAAAATAAGACAAGATATCTAATGTAGTGGCTGGAATCAGCCCAAATCACCACCTTTGCAGATCTCCTCAACTTCATCTTGATGGAAGAATTCCTTCGCCGTGTTCTTACTCCCATACGTCTCTACCGACCAGACAAGGGAGATACCAACCTTACTAAGTGTGCGCAGTTAGCTGACACCTACAGCCTAATTCACCGATCGTCGTCAGATACACCACCTGGTAAACCATCTTGGTCCAGTCCTACTAAAGTGAGTACTGGTGATGTGAACTACTCACTTTACTGCCGGTTCCGTAAAGTGTATGGACAAACCATAGAAAAGTGTACCAATCCTCACTGTAAGTCCAGCAATGAGACCCACAAGCCCAAACCATCTCCTCCTAAGATTCATAAGCCTGAAATGAATATTTATGTTCCATCCTCTGACCTTTCTCTCTTAACAGACACTTATACCCTCGAACTGTCTCTGCCAGCGGTGGAGATTCAGAGGGAAGGATCCACATGAACATTTTGAGGGACACAGCTGTTCTACAATCGATACTCCTCAAAGCAGCTGCACTCAACGTCACCTACACCGGAGAAACCGTCCTCATCACTGATCTCACTGCCACCACTCCATACCCACTCGCCAGAGTCCACCTGGATTGTTCGTTCGTTCGTGGTGAAGTCCAAGTCGCCATCCAGGAGAAACCTTTCCCCATGCCAGGAGTTCAACTTTTTCTGGGCAACGACTTGGCAGAAGATCAACAACCCACGAACCTCATCATCAGTAACAAACCCCAGGTATGCGACTCTTCCATGGAAAATCCTGTTATGAAATACGTTGCAGAGGAGGTCCAACCGACCAACGATTCAGAAGACTTCTCCCAACCAGTCCTGGTGACGACGGGTGCCGAAAATGCTTGACCGCAACCAGCCACTCCAGCTGTCCTTCAAGATTCTCAGGGCCTCCCAACGAATCTCAACATGTTGAAGTTCCGTAAGTTGCAGAGAGAAGATCAATTCCTAACATCTTTATTCCTTCAGGCCCAGACACAATCAGACTCTATCTCTGTTGTTTTGTGGATAACCATATACTCTAACGCCGCTATAGACCCAGTAAGTTAAAAGAGTACAGCGACTGGGCTACCGTCAACCAGCTGGTTGTCCCTACCAGCCTACGGGCAGATATCGTGCGTCTGGCCCATGGCTCTCGCTCACACTACGGCTTCAACAAGACTTACAACGCCCGGAAGCTGGACTACTGCTGGCCAGGTATGGTTCGTGACGTCAAGACCTTTGTGAATACTTGCACACATGTCAGATGGCAGGTAGGCCGAACGCTCCCATACCCAAGGCACCACTGATTCAGATCCCAGTGTCTTCAGAACCATTTATTAAGCTCATAATCGACTGCGTTGGTCCTTCGCCCGGGACCAGCTCGGGCAACATTTATATCATCACTATCCTATATCCTGCTACAAGGTTCCCCATAGCAGTTCCCGTCAAGGACATTACGGCTGCTACAGTGGTCAAACACCTCCTGAAGATCTTCACCCAATACGGATTTCCCAAGGATATATAGAGTGATTGTGGCAAAATCTTCACCAGTGACCTTTTCAAGAATACTCTCGAAGAATTTCACATCACACAGGTAGTGTCTAGCCCCTATCACCCTGCTTCACAGGGATCCCTTGAACGTTGTCATCAGACTAACACATCACTTTTAAGAAATTTTTTTATCAACACAGAGAAAAATTGGGATAAGCGACTAGATCTAATAACGTGCATTTTCAGAAGTCTTCCAAATGAGTCCCTTGGAGTATCTCCTTATGAGATGCTCTACGGTCGTTAGTGTCGTACCCCTCTTAAAGCCTTGAAAGATTTATTGTCCTCTAACACTTTCAGTGTTTCTCTTAGTGTGCCACAGTTTTTTAAAAACTTGAGGCACATCCTTGAAAGAGTTCAATTCGCCAGTGACAATTCATCCAATTAAAATTATAGATTAAAATGAAGGCACATTTTGACCAGCAGAGCAAAGAAAATTTAATGTTGGAGACTTCATTCTATGCCTACTTTTCTATTCCAGGCTCGCCCTTTCAAAGTAAATTTTCAAGTCCATACCGCATCAAAAAATGTCGGAATAATTACAACTACGTTCTAGAGACTCCAGATAGGCGGCGGAAGACCCAGCTGTGCCACATCAATCTCCTGAAGCAGTATGAAAGTAAACCTCCCACTGTGCTGATGTCCCTCTCTACCTTCAAGGATCCCTATATTCACAGTGAAACCTAGCCTGCCTCTCCTCCCGAATGCACTGATTCTGATTCTGTGTTTTCCAACTCAGAAATCCTGAAAGAGCTACCTCACTATTTCCAGGATCTCAACAGTGCTCCTCTCATCCATGTCTTCAACTAGCACCTCGAGTTGTTAAAAGATGTCCCACAGGAGTATACTGTAGTGAAACACGACATCCAGCTACTTTCCAGCACGATGCCAATAAGTCAACCATACTACCGCATCAGCCAACAGAAGAAGGAAGCTATGTTTGCCAAAGTACAGTACCTCCTCGACCACGGGCTGGCCACACCTTGTGAGTCCCCTTGGGCATCACCCTGTATTCACCTAGTTTTCCTTGCGGGGGTTGAGCTTTGCTCTTTCAGCCCGCCTTTCAACTGTTACTAACTACTAATTATTATTTTTTTTCAACACACACACACACACACACCCAGGAAGCAGCTCCGTAACAGCTGTCTAAGTCTCAGGTACCTTTTTACTGCTAGGTAACAGGGGCATTATGGATGAAAGAAACCTTGCGCATTTGCCTGGTACGGGAATCGAACCCGGACCACAGAATTACGAGTCCTGCGCGTTGTCCACTCAGCTACCAGACCCATAATATATTGTATATTGGTGCCAAAGTCACACGGCAAGGTAAGGTTGTGCACAGACTATCGTCGACTAGATACTGTCACCATTAAGGACTCGTACCCCCTTGCCACCTATTGAAGATATTCTTGACTCCATTCGTAATGCTAACTATCTCTCACAAGTCGACCTGTTGAAGGGCTACTACCAAATCATTTTGACGGAGCAGGCAAAGAATATTTCCGCCTTCACCACTCCATTTGGCCTATTCAGGTATGAGCGACTTCCTTTTGGACTATGTAATGCCCTGGCTACCTTTCAGAGCTGTCAACATAGTCATCTAGCGCCTGGAGGACACCTACGCCTATTTGGATGACATGGTTGTGGCTACCTCCACCTGGAGCGACCATCTGCTCCAGCTGCAACGTTTGTTCTGCAAGCTCCACCAGGCTGGCCTCACCATTAACATGGGCAAGTCCACATTTTCCAAAGGTAATGTGTGCTACCTAAGTCATGTTATAGGCAGTGAAAGCCTAGCTCCTCTTGATATCCATCTACAAGCCACACAGCATTACCCTCAATCTACCACCAGGAAGCAGCTCATGCGCTTCCTAGGACTAAGCATCATATTATCGTCGATTCTGCAAAAAATTCAGTTCAGTGGCCACACCTGTCATCATCCTGACCAGCCTTAAGCAAAAATACATTTGAACAATTTCTCAATCTATTGCATTCGAGAAATTGAAGATTCTATTGTGTACTAATCCTATTCTCGCCTCGCCTGATGTTACGAAGCCCTTCGTACTCAATATCGACGCCAGCAACGAGACTAGGAGATCCATTCAGTCAGCTACTACAGCTACAAGCTGAAACCACATCAGAGGAACTATAGTACCGTTGAGAAGGAGCTATTGGCCATCATCCTCTGTCTACAACACTACGAACCATTTCTACAAGGTTACCATCCCATCAACATCTTCTCAGATCATAATCTTCTTGGTTTCTGCAGCATGTCCAGTTCTCCAACCAGCACATTCTTCGCTGGCCATTGTACCTGCAGAACTACAATCTCCACATCTTCATCAAAGGCTCGGACAACGTCGTCGCCGACGCACTCTCCCGAGTCCACGAGGTGGAACCTCCCATTTCAGCTCTTCACTCCAAAGCAGCACCATAGGCGATAGGAACAGTTTTCGGGGGAGAGCTGTTATGGTAATCTCCTGCTTAGGCAGTAGATCCTGCTTTTTCCCTATACCACCTATTCACCAACGTCTCTGCATTCTCCAATGTAAGAAATCAACATCAACGATAACAACAATACGTGCTCGGATGCATCAGTGTCTAGACAGACAACACCCCTCTCCACCCTCTAGTACCCGAGACACCTGGACACCTGCCGACTCGCCAGACACTAACTGCTTGTTTAACTGCCAGCTTCTCCAGGACTCGCACCATCTATGATGGATTGGCCCATACATAAGGGGCTCACCGGCCCCCATGTGGACCAGACTTGAAACTCTTAGACTGGAGACGGGTTTGCTCTCTCTTCAAGAAAGAATATCACAAAGTACAGCTACAATTATCAGTAAGATAATTATTTCTCCTGATCCAGTCCCAGTACGGCAGGCCTTGGTGGCCTGCCTGTACTGGGATTGGATCAGGAGAAATTGAAGATTCAATCAGGATTGAAAGGACAATGGAAACTCTTGGGCTGCAAGAGCAGGAAAAGTCCTAAACAGACTACATTTAAAAAGCATGATTCTTGATAGAGAGGGTGATCATCCACACCCAAATTACACTTCTTCTGCACCGTGGGAAGAGCCTACTTTCAAAATAGTAATAGAAAGTCTCCCAATGAAAAGGGCTGCCTATGATCCAACAATCCTAAGGCGCATAATAGAATAGCAAATGTATAGCATAGCAGTAGCAGGAGCCACCCACATCTTCACAGACGGATCGTTGGACACAGAAAATGAGAGTGCTGGCGCTGCTCTTTGCACGGCCAGCGTACAGGCATATTGGAGACTGGGAGGACTAGTATCATCAACCCAAACTGAGCTGTTTGCCATACAATAGGCATTCACTTATGTGATTGCACAAAACACTCAAAATGCAATCACACACACAGACTCAAAAGCTGCACTTCAAATATTCGGACAAAAACAGTGGAAAGATAACGTGTAAATAATTACCACCATTTTGTATCTTGGAGCAGTTGCTAAAGGCAAAGGACTCAACATAACCTTAAACTGGATCCCATCTCATGTTGAAATCCCATTAAATGAGAAAGCTGATGAAATTGCTAAATTGGCAACTCGTCATCCTGTGATACATAAAACAATTCAACTCAGCCCAGAGGACATAAAAAAAACATCATCACCAAAAAACTCTCATAACTCAACAAAGCCTACCTGCACCAGAGAGTAGCTGAAGGTTCGCCCTCTGCAATATGGTATCTTCAGGCAACCAAATTAGAAAGGTTAAATATCCCAAAAGGAATCCACAGGGAAATAGCAGTTAGGCTATATAGACTACAGTCTAGGTTACAGATGAAACTGGGAGATTGGTGAACCCCGACAGAGACAGTGCATCTTCTGCCAAACTGTCACAGAAAAGCCATTACTTCACTATCTTCTGGAATGTGAAGCAACCAACGACCTTAGAAGAGCTTTAAGAGTCCCTGAATCTTGCAGTGACCATCCTGAAGCCATCAACACAGCCACACTCCTGGTCAAAAAAAGGTGTCCAGCAGCTGGACACCCTCATAAACACTGTCAAGCAGTATCCTCCCCCGCGATAGCAGCTTGACGATTAAATGCAACCTCAAAATACTGAAAAGAATTACTGAAATTTTTTTACCACTTACGGGCTATTCATGCCCGTGCCACCTCTTGGGTAATTACCTGCCTTAATCTCTATCAATCAATCAATCAATCCAGTCATCAGAATACACTTCGTGCTCTCTGCAGTAACATCTACTCTCGCCTCCCCAGGAGACAGTAGATGCATACTGCTTTTGTAAAAAATATCATTTGCACCTTTTTTTGCTTAACGAAAAACTCACCTGTATTTATATTTCTCTTCATAATTTTGTGTAAAGCCAAGGTTTAAGGGCTTTGTTTTCATTAGGTATTATTTTTTGTTATTACAGTTATTTTTGTTATTAAACGTTTGAAGTTTTTTTTATTTTTATTTTTTCCCCACACACCTCTGACACCGTAGAGGTATCAAGCAGTTTTGTTTTAATTTGTTTTCCCTCCTTTTTTTATTAATATGCGATTGACACAACACATTATTCAAGCACATTCCAAAGTTAATGAACAGTAACAATTCAATAAATATTATTCATATACAGTTTACTTATTTATTTGGTAACTCACTATGCCAAACAAAACAAGCAACACACTAGATTATTCTTTTTCTTCTTCTTTGCAATACATGCAGTTTGCATGAAGGCTTTTCCTCCCGATGATAGCACGAGTGGTGATACTGAAAGATGCGGCACTCACTTTGGCGCATCAATGTTCAGAATTTGGCAGAGATTGGAAGTTATCAATGTCTTCTGTGTGTGAGGATAATGAGAAAATAAGCATAAGAGTAGAAATGGGTTCAGGATGGCAAAGATGAGGAGTTGTATTAATGGTGGTATCAAAGTGTTGCTGTTTTATGAAAGTTTATGGTTTAGTCAAGAGACTGAGTTTGTGTGTCGAAGTATGTTTGGGTGTTATTTGCAATTCAGATTGGTTACGGTAGATTGTGGTAGGGTAAGTTAGAGTACATTAAGTAATATGTGATTAATTTGTATAGGGTTAGGTTAGGTTGGGTCAGGTTGATTGAAGATGGGTTGTTATGCTTTCGTATTTCGGATCTTTACGTCTGGGATGTGATTACATCGGTCTTCCTTGACGAGCCAGTAGTACACCGTGTTGAATATCTGGGAGTGGTTGGAGGATGCGTCGTGCGAGAGTGTGGTTTATGTGGTATGTCACAGTGGCAGGTCGCTGGGAGGTTTGTACAGCTGGGGGTTTCTTACTCTTGGTGCCGGTGGTTGGGGTTTGTGGCAAGTCAGTTTGGGGAGTGACTTGAGTAAGGCGTGCTAAGGAGTCATTTAGGTTTTCCAGCATCAGTTCAAACGATGTGTGTCCATCAATGGTAGATGTGTTAGTTCAGATGTCATTGTCTATAGATGTCGATGGGGTACGTGTGTGTTGGGGCAGCCTCGGGGATGGGTTGTATTACTTGTGTAGATAATTTAGTTAGGAGTCGGTACAGCGTCTTTTCTAGAGCATTTTCAATGCGAGTGACAAGAGTTTCAACAAGATCTGGACTCAGTCGTACGTTTTGTGGGAGAGGATTGGACTCTGAGGGTGCAGGATTGTCAGTGACAGACATATCAGGTACACACAAAGGTTGTGGTTGAGCGTGAGGTAGTGGTTGGTGATAGACTGAGTTAGGTTGTTTCAATGCACTACTGCAGTGCTATTCAACCTGGGTGGACAGTCCACCTTATAGTGGACGAGATTAAGTGAGGGGTGGACAGCTGTCTAGGGGTGGACTACTGGGTGGACGAGATCCTCACCTGCATATGTCTGTATAATATACAAGACACATACTCTCTTTCTCTCTCTCCTATATTTCTTAAAATACATACTACAAATACATATTTACCTATTGTAACATCGAGGTTGCGACCTCGCCTACTCGCAAGACCCCGATAGTACAATCACGCAATTGGCTGAATTGGCAACAGTGTCAACTGTGGACTCTTGGAGTGGTGACTAGTATATCAGTTATAACTGCAGTGTAACTGCACTTGTTCACTTCACGTTGGACAGTGAGCCTGCACCTCTTGTGACTCCTTTAAGTAATACTTATTACTATTATTATTACAACTTGCCTTTAATATAGTCTTAGGGGAACTAATTGGTTTTGTTATTATATTTCAAAATTATATTTAAATCAAGTATTATTTTCACATTAATTGTGATTAGTTATTTTGTCTTAGTACTGTGGCGTTCCCATTTTGATTAGTTTGGTTTCAGATTTTATATTTTAATATGCGTTATTATAACAAAAAAAGTTAACTCATCCTTATTTATTTTCCAGATTTCAACTATATTGCTCAACTTTTGCAGGCCATGTCAATTTACAAGTACTTCAAAAAGATAGATGGTAATCCTGAGCCAGCAAAACCTGTTGCAGTTGGTGCAGCAGTTGATGCAACAAGAAAAGATGATGCTTCAAATCCAGATGGAGCTGCATCACAGGACTTCACAGAGGAAAATGAGGCTTCCAAAAAGGATGAATCTTCTTCACATAAAAAGCGATGAAAACGGTGCAATTTTGAGCACATTGTATTTGGATTCTTCCGGCCAGTACATGAAGCTTCAAATCTCTTTCCACCAGGCAAGTGCTTCTTTTGTAATGCCACGTACAGTAATGAAAATGCTGTTCCTTCAAAACTTGTACGGCATTTAAAGTCGAAGCACCCTGAACACCAAAACAAATCAAAGCATTTTTTTGAGGCAACTTTGGAAGCATACTTGAAGCAACAGTCGACCTGTAAAGGTGAAGTTAAGCCCTCTGACATGGAAGCACTTACTCTTGCTTCTCTTAAGATGACACACATCGTTCTTCAGAAAAAAAAAGTAATTCACGGAACTTGAAATTGTTGTTACTGCCGTGTCTTGAAGTAGCAGCTGACCTTATACATGGGGGGAAAGATACAGTGTAGAAAGTGAAGCAGATTCCGTTGTCTGATACTACAATAAGTCGTCGGTCTGTGATGTTAGCAGATGACCTGAAGGAACAGCTTGTTAAAAATTGCGTCTAGCCGCTTTGTTTGGCATTCAACTGGATGAAACCACAGACATAGGAGAAGCACAGTTGATTGTTTACTGTTGGTTTCCAGACTTAGAAGAGAAAACCATTGTTGAATATTATTTGTGCTGCCTCCAACTGGGCTTAGAAACAACAGCACACAACAGTTGTCAGAAACTTCATGATATCATTATTGAAGAGGGCATTGACTGGTCAAAATGCAAGTCTGTTACTACTGATGGTGCAAAAGCTATGGTCGGCGCAATCAATGGTGGTGTTAAGAAAATCCAATCGGTCTCGCCAAATTGTATCGCAATTCACTGCGTGATTCACAGGGAAGCGTTAGTGGCAAAGCGACTGAATGAAACTAGAAATGCTAAGGAGAAAAGTTACTTTGAGCTTCTACTTGATGTTGTCAAAATGATTAACCATATTTTTGCACATGCAAAAAAGCATAGAATGTTTCGTGAGTTATGTAAGGATATGGAAGCTAATTTCACAAAACTCCTCCTCCATACTGAAGTACGTTGGCTATCTCAGGGTAAGGTTCTTAATCGAGTGTTTGCATTGAGAGAGCAGTTCTGTGTTTTCTTTACTGAGGAAGCAAACCCCATGGCAGTTAAATGTCAGGATGTGCTCTGGCTGGCAAAATTGTCTTACATGGCTTCAATCTTCGATCATCTGAACAAGCTAAACATCAGTCAGTAAGGCAAAGGTGGGAATATTTTTACAAGGGAAGGGAATTATCAGGGAAAGTGCCAAGCCATTACGACTATATAGCACTGGGCAGGGATCAGGATAGGGCTTTGGGATGGGACGGGGGGAAAGAATGCTGATTTTTTTTTCACTGAAGGTGAAAAAATGGAAAAGCAATGTAGAAAAATAGGTTCTTTTCTGATTTTAAATTATTTGTCTCATTTATGAGAGAATGTGGCTGGGAACATGGTATGCAGGCAACAGAGCAGACACTGGAGTCAATATGTCACACTTTATTATCAGCCACCTTAGGTTAATGCAAGAAAACCTTGACTTCTATTTCCCAGACAATGAGAATGACCAGCTGACCTCCAACATGTGGATGCTTAATCCCTTCACAGATGAAGGAACTGATCATTGTGATGCTCTTCTGGAGCTTCGGGCGGATTATTCACAAAAAGTAGTTTTCAAGACGTTTAGCCATCTCATGGATTTCTTTGTTACTCTGCTTGATATTCCAGAGTACAAGGATCTAGCTGAGCAGGCAATAGCCATATTTGTTCAGATGCCAACATCATATTTGTGTGAGCAAGGGTTCTCTAGTTTTGTTTTGGTGAAGACAAAGAAAAGGAATGCAATCCTGAACTTGGATACTCTCATGCAAGTTGCACTTGCAAATCGTCTGGCACCTCGATTCAACCTAATAGCAGATAAAGTGCAACAGCAGCCAAGACACACTTTTTTTAAATGATAAATATTTGTTTTACTTATTGATACCGTACCAAATATAGCAAACAATGTCTGCAATTTTACTTTAGTGAAGGAAAATGGGTCAAAATGTCATGGTTAATGTTATCTTGGGTATTTTGAGCCTCTTAGTTTGAGATGAGGTGTGTAAAAATATGGATGAATATGTAAAAGTTAAATAAAAAATAAGAGAAATTGCTTTTTTCTGTTTAAATGGTCATAGAAATGAGATATGAAACATAGATTTTAAATATTTAAAACGTGAGATTTTTAATGAGACTTTTTCGGAGTGGGGGTGGACAGCTTCTACTTAATCACCGCTAGTGGAGAGTCTCACCTGAGCTGCTGTGCGGTGTAGACGTGTCGCTTGACCGCTCCGGCAGTTTAGGGTAGTTGCCGTTTTCGCCTGCAGGGGGTGTGGGTGTCTTTACCCTCCCTGCTGTTCCTGGTGGAGTGGACGTGGCATTTTTACGATGGGCGGCCATCTTCCAGCTGTCGTGAGGGTGAGCTCCATAGGTTTGGAGTTTACCAGCCATGCAGGTTACACTCTTGTGGACTTGGTCTTGAGTGACATGCTCAGGGTCCCGGTCCAGGACGTCTACGGTGTCGAGCTGGTCACTACTCGCCGTGTGATTATAAAATTCATGAGTGAGGCAGTGTACCGTGATTTTCTCCGGAGGTACATGGGGCGTACTTTGCTGCTGCAGGACGGCAACGGGTCTGTGACCATTTCGGACCGCAGTGGTGCTGTGACATATGTAAGTGTCCATGGCGCCACCATGGAGTTTCCCGAGACCCTCTTCCGGCATTTCTTCCAGAGGTATGGCCCCGTCGTCAGTGTTCGGATGAACTCGCTGTCGTCTGGGAAGTATTCGGGTGTGAAGACCAACATTTCGTACCTTCGGGATGCGACTGAGGTCGGACATTCCGTCCTCTGTCCGGCTGTTAGGGTACTATGTGCATGGTGTTTTATGCCCGGCAACCCCGTACTTGTTTCCAGTGTGGCTTGTTGGGACATCAGGCTGCCGGGTGCACTGCTGATCTGGTTGCTCCCATGAATTTGTTTCGTGAAGAAGATTTCCTGCTGCTCCCCCTGGAGGAGGACTCCGGAGGTGAAGAGGTGCAACCCGTTCCCACACTTGCTTACCGTCAATATTGGCTTATTTAATAAGTGCATATGTGACATTAATTTGTTGTGAATATTTTAGTTTACCTTGAAAAGATTCATAGAAAACACCGACCTCACCTAACCTTCTTAGTATGTTAAGATAAGCATCTTATTGCTTCTTAATTACAATTATTACTTAACCTATAACGTTGATAGGTTAAGTAATAATTGTAAATAAGAAGCAATAAGATGCTTATGTTATGTCGGTTGATATTGTTGTAGAATGATTAGGTTGTGGGCAGGAATTGGAGTACCAAACGTCCACTGGTTTATTATACCAGACGACGTTTATTATACTGGTACCAAACGTCCACTTAGTTTATTATAAAATATATATATCTTCTACACCGGCCAGGAGCTAGCTAGTGTGTTTCAGGTCCGTTGCCCAGGGCCGTCTCTGAAGGTCTGAGGGAGGGCTGCAGGCGCAGGGCAGATTGCATTCAAATCTGCTGACACGTTGTTGATACCAATTAAGTTGTTTAGCTTAGGAGGGTATTAGGTCACCCTATGTGTATGTTCATGGCGACTAACTGGCGTCCAACACCAGAGAGATGTTCCTTGACTCACTGGAACACCAGTTGAGTGTCTCTCCGTTTGACCTTAACATAGTCGTCATAGTTGTAGAGTGGCGTGGGCGGCGAGGAGATGATGGCATTAGGAAATCTCATGTCTGTCCCAAATAGCACAAAGTGAGGTGTGTCTCCTATGGAGAAGTTGACAGAGGAGTTTATAGAACATTGGACGATAGGCATAAGTTCATCCCATTTGTGACTGTCCTGATTGACTGTCACTGAGTGCGTCAAGGACCTTCTTGTTAGTTCTTTCAGCAAGGCCATTGCTAGCCGGTTGATAAGGCATTATATTACACTTTATGATGTTGTACAATGTAGCCAGTTGTTCCAGAACAGAATTGTTGAATTCCGGGCCGTTGTCAGAGAGTATAACCCTAGGTGGACCATACCTGCAAATTATATGATCATGAAAGACATTAGCTATAGTTTCCGCAGTTTTGTTTCACAGTATCTAAAGAAGTTATCTACCATAACTAGGAGATGTTTATTTCCTCTGGAAGTTTCAGCAAAATTTGTTAACAAACCCATAGAAACACGATCCCAAGGTGCATTAGTCGTAGGGTAAGTCTGAATCGGGTTCGGGCCAGCAAATGGCCTCTGTGAGCTAGGCAGGTTAGACATTGATCCACGTGACGTTCAATCTGTTTGGCCATTTTGGGCCAGTAGTACGTAAGACGAGCCTGCTTGATGGTGCGGTCCTTGCCAGGATGTGCACTGTGTGGGGCGTCATGAACAAGTTTTAACACGGCAGGAACTATCGACGCAGGAATAGCAAGTTGATGTACCAGTCTGGCAGGAGATCCAAGCATAACCATGCGATGGAGCACATGATCTAAGAGTACTAGTTCCTTGAGTGAGTTGCTCCTGAGCTGCCGAGCGGTGAGGACGTGTCGTCTGACGCTCCGGCATTTTGGGGTGGTTGCAGTTTTTGCCGGCAGGGGGTGGGTGTCTCTACCCTCCCTGCTGTCCCTGCCTGGTGTTGACGTGGCGCTTTTACGATGAGCGGCCATCTTCCCGCTGTTGAGAGGGTAAACTCCGTGGGTTTGGAGTTTACCTGCCGTGCAGGGTATCCTCTCATTGAGCAGGTCATGTGTGACGTGCTACATGTCCCGGTCGAGGAAGTCTACGGGGTTGAGCTGGTGACTGCTCGCCGGGTGATCATCAAGTTTGCGGTGCGGAGGCGTACCGTGGATTTCTCCGGCGGTACAAGGGCCGTACCTTGAAGTTGTTGGATGGCACTGGTACTGTGGCCATATCTGATCGGAGTGGTGCCGTGACGTATGTAAGCGTCCATGGGGCCCCCATGGAATTCCCTGAGTCCCTTCTCCGGCGTTTCTTCCAGAGATTTGGCTCCGTCGTCAGTGTGAGGATGCACAAGCTGTCTTCTGGAAAATATGCGGGGTTGAAGACAAACATTCGTACCCTCGGGATGCGCCTGAGGTCGGACATTCCGTCCTCTGTCCGACTTTTAGGGTACTACGTGCGGGTGTATTATGCCCGGCAACCCCGTACTTGTTTCCGGTGTGGCATGTTGGGGCATCAGGTTGCCGGATGCACTGCGGATCCGGTTGCTCCAGTCAACTTGTTCCGGGATGAATATTTCCCACCGCTCGCTCTGGAGGAGGTCTCCGGGGATGAAGTGGTGAGCGTTCAGTTAGCGGATGCGGCTCCCCCTACGTCGCCGGACGTCCCTCCGGTTGTTACAGACTCTCCTCCGGGTCTTGCAGTGCCATCGGTTGGTCTACGTGCTCCTGTCACTGTCTCCGCTGCTCCTGAAGGCCTTCCTCGTGATCATTGTGACGCGCCGCCGCCTTCTCCCTCGTCTTCGGCTGCTGCGCCTGGCCCTGTGTTCTCGCCTCGGGTCCCGGATGTGCCGGGTGCTGGGGTGGCTGCGGAGCCTCCTGCTGTGTGTGGGCCAGTTCCCCCTGTGGTGGAGGCTGCTGCCGTTCTGCGTCGGGCGTCGGTTCGTCCAGCTGGTGGGACCCGTGTTTTTGGGTCCGCTTCCGGCTCTGACGATCTCCGTCCGGAGCCCAAGCGTTCCAGGCGTTCGTCGTCTGCCTGGGCCGATGTTGGGGAATTCGGTGACTGTGGGTCCTTGGGTGTTGACGGTGTGGAACCGGATGTGTCGCTGTCTCCACGGTTGGTGGTGGCAGAGGTTCATGTGCCTGCTGATGCTGGTGCCCAGGTCTCGGTGGTGCCTTCCGTTCCTTCTCCGCCTGGGAATTCTCCGCAGTGGGAGGTGGTGGCTCCCGCTCCCAGGGATGGGGTGGTTGCTGGTGCTGGGCGTGGCCTGGTTGTGACATTAAGGAAGGATGCGCGCCGCCCTGGTTCTCTGCAGTCGTCTGGTGGTGTGCCCGTGGCCGCTGGTGCCCCGGTGGTGGTGTCCTATGTCCAGCCCCCTCTTGTGAGGGTGTGTGTTGGGGACCTGGGGGACGTGTTGCCGGCGTCGGTGATGCCACCGAGTCACTGGTCGGCGATTGCTGAATGACGAGCCGGGGGAATTTCATGGTGAGGGTGTTCCCATGATGTGGGGGATTGTGGCAGTTACTCGCGTCAGGAGTGATACCATTTGGGTCCCCTGCTTGCGAGTGTTTGTAGCTAGGGTTCAGGATGACATGGCGTCCCCGGTGGGTGTACAAGACCCTTGAGGGTGGTTACGTTGGAAGGCGTTCAATGTGCGTTTTCCCCGGGCTTTGTTCCCGGGCAAGTATGTCCGCTGATTGGCCGGTGTTTTGTGTATTCTCTTCATGTATTACCTTGTTGTATTGTGTTTTCTTTTTAATTTTCCTTTTGTTTATATTTATGATTTGTTTGTGTGTGCATTGTCTTGTGTTATGTTTCATTTTCTAAATTTTGATGTGTTTTGTTGTCGGTCCTTCTGGCCGGTGCTTGTTTTTGTTTATTTGTTTACATTATTTGCTTGTTTGTTATTGTTTTTGTTCTTTAATTTGTCGTGATGTATGCTGTTCCTTCATTTTTGCTAATTATTGTCCTGTGCTGTCGGTCCTTCTGGCCGGTAGCTTCTGTATTTTGTTTTTGGTTTCTCTGATATTTTATTGTATTTATTGTCTTTATCTTACATGCTTGCATGTAAAAATAAAAAAAAAAAAAGTTCCTTGAGTGGTACGGGTGGCTTGACCGTTAGAGTCGTGTGCGGGTCCATGAGAAAGTTTATGATTGGTGCCCACATTGGGTCTTGTCGTTGTGCGAGTTCTACATCTCGCAAGTCTAATGAAGGGTATTCAACGTGAACAGAAGCGACGTAACGGGAGAGAGCATCGGAAACTACATTGTGTTTGCCAGGTAAGTATCCAAACGTGGGTAGAAACTCTTGTATGGTGAGCGACCAACGGGCAAACTTGCCTATGGGGTTCATGTCTCTGAACAAGGGAATGATAGCTTGGTGGTCCGTCAGTACATGGACAGGGTAGTTATAGATGATATATCTGAAATGTTTGAGTGCCCACACGACAGCCAACGCTTCGCGCTCGGTTGTCGAATAATTCTTTTCAGCTTTGGAGAGGACTCGGCTCGCATATGCAACGGCATGTTCTTTTCTGTTGCTAGTTTGAGCGAGTACAGCACCTAACCCAATGTTACTGGCGTCGGTAACTAAAATGAACGGTTTGGTGAAGTCTGGGAACTTGAGAATGGGAGAAGATATCAGGGCTTCCTTGAGCATTTGAAATGCTTTCTTTTGATCAGTTGTCCAAATGAACGGAACGTCTTTCTTAAGGAGGTAAGTGAGAGGAGATGCAATCACTGAATGACCAGCAATGAAATGGCGGTAAAATCCAGCTAGGCCTACGAACATTTGTACAGCTTCAGCATTATGAGGAACTGGAAAGTTCTTGACAGCTTCTATCTTTGAATCTAGAGTGGTGATGCCTTGTGAGGTGACGTTATGGCCGAGAAACTGTATTTTTTTCTCTCATGAAGGCGCATTTGCTAAGTTTGATTTTCAGATTGGCTTCAGCTAGTTTCTGAAGGACTCGGTCCAAACTTTGGAGATGTGAGGGTACATCCTTGGACATGATAATGAGGTCATCGAGGTAGACCATGAGGGTATTTCCTATCATTCGTCGGAACAGGTCTGTCATAAGCCTTGAGAAGGTAATAGGGCTGCTGCGTAAGCCAAAAGGCATGCGGGTGTACTGGTAATGACCATTAGGGACGGAAAACGCCGTCAGTTCTCGACTTTCTGGATCGAGCGGTGTCTGCCAAAATCCTTGTAATAAATCAAGTGTGGAAAAAAACTTATTCTGACCTATGTTCTGCAATAAGTCAGTAAGCACGGGAAGTGGAAATCGATCAGGAATCGTAACTTGATTAAGTTTCCTGAAATCAACGACGGGACGCCAAGAGCCATCCTTCTTGGGTACTAAGATTAACGGAGCATTCCATGGTGAAGTACTTTCTTCAATAACGCCGTCGTGTAACATCTCGTCAATGAGTTGGTCTGCAACAGCTCGTTGAGAATGAGCTGTTGCATGGACACCTCAGTAGCACCCAGCTGTAAAACAAATTGTATCTAGATTTACTATACCATTCGGACCATAAACGCTCATGGATTGCCTTACTGTTACCAACATAAAAATCCTGAACACTCACGTACTACGACACTGAAAGATGCATTTAAATCATAAACAATCATCCACCACACTTTAAACAACAAATGATGTATGTGGAGACTGAATGATGTAGCTGCGGACTAGTGCCTCCCATTAACTCTTCGACTCCTCAGTGTAAAAGAGGGAGTTGCCAAAGGACTAGAAGACAGCCAATGAAATGATAATGTTCCAGAATGAAGGACACTGGAGCCACTAAACTACACAGTAGCTTCATTATTGATCATAAGCACTAGAGAAGCTTGCAAGGAAACGTCTCTTGGAACACTTAAAAAATAAAGATTCCTCTCAAAGCAGAACATTCAGAGGTTCGCTGACCAGTTAGGTCGGGACTACGCACCATCCAATAGTCGGAACAATATGAAAAGTAATAAACCTGGAACTTCAACAAAATCTTGTAGATTTGAGGCAAAGTGAAATCAACACCAGTAATTCCATCTATCATCATACTATTATGAAAGAGGAGCCACACATCTATGAATCATCCAATAAGATCAGCAGACTCCTAGATGTTACTACTGCTCGGCTTAGACTCTGCTACAAGTATATCTGGGAATTCTCATTATCTGCCGATGTAGACCTGACCAAAGGTAAACTGTGTCAACAAAATTATTCGCACACCCACCGTCACTATGTGATGGAGTGCAAAAGGATACGCGAATTCAGAGAAAATTCAATAACAAATGTTCCAGAGATGTGTAAATTTTTCCTTCAAAATGATCTGCTACCAGAATTCTTAGCCAAATGCCCCCAGTTTGCTAACTGTAGGTGGTAACTAAGTGACTAACCTTCCCACCGCTGCCCACTGGATGGGGGGCGGTGTGCAGGATAAACATATCAAATGTAACACTAGCCCTCCACATATGTCAGTTGATTAATTTAAAAACATTACTTATGGTTGGTCTCGTGCCCATTGTTGATGTTAAGATGTGCATTGAATTATTAACTAGATCATCAAGAATTTAACTTGCTTAACTAAATGAATTTTGGGGTTCAGTTCCTGAGCCCATTTTGTGCCTCAATAATTTTTTCCACTACCGTCCACAGGACGGGTATATGGTGCATAATAAATGAACTAAACTAAGCATCAGCATGGATTCAGTTAAGCCCGAAAATGTCCAACGATTTTATAAGTTATGATTAAATAAAAATGATAAAACTAATAGAAGAGTTAGCTGCCTATTTTTTCATTGATAATCAACAAACGTGTAACACAGTTCCATTTAGAAGGCCACCATCCCAAAATTGAAGACCAGGATTTCATAACTAAAGGAGTGCTGGTGTGGAGGAGAGAACATATCAGTAGTTGAAAACAGAGAGTAATGCTGAAAGAAGAGAAATCAGCGGGGATCAGTTGCAAGTATTAACAAAAGCAAGTAGTGTACCCCGGCAAGATCATTTGAGGACATTCAGATAGTGATATAGGTCACCAGACTGACAGAAAAGTCTTAAGTATCCTTACTTGCAGATTAAGCATAACTGAGATTTAGAAACAAAGACGTTTGAGGGAGAGTACAAGGAGATCTGGATGTGCTCAAGTGGTCGTTGGACAGATAGTCACTGTCCTTTAACACTGTCTAATGCAAAGTGCTAAACAGAGGTGAGACGAAGAGAAGGCACCAGGAATAGTAGAGCTAGAAATCTATTTATTGACTCTGTTAGTTCAACAAGGTGAGGACTGCTAGGATGGTACACGCACACATGGACATAATTTACATCAAAGTTGTGAGAAACGTTTAGGTGACCAAAAGACTATTATCTAGGCAACGCAGTGTCCCGGACTTACTAATGTTTCACAGTCACATCCATATCAATTTGATCTCCAATTTTCTCTTCAGATTGTGTGATATTTTACTATATATTCTTTCCAAATTAATACACCAATCAACAGTATTTAAATAGAAAGTTACAAATTAAATCAGATTTTCAATGAGGTTTAACGAATCACAAAGTTGTAAAACACATTGCTACGGCCCTAATGGGACGCAACCGGGTTCTTTTCTGATGGTATTAGTTTTTGGGTATCCGGCCCCAAGTTAGTAGAGGCTCTCAAGGGGTGCACTCCATAATGCAAATAAAATCAACGGGGGGAGGTACATTAAACACACAAGTATACCAATTTCTATATATATATATATATATATATATATATATATATACACATATATATACCTTTTCCACCACCATATATAAATAAGTCACACACGGGAATTATTTCTACACAATATATACAGCTTCGTCTCTCTCTGAAGACGCTGAAGACACTTAGTGACACTCACTCTGTTTAGCCTTTCCTGGTTTCCTCTTCCGTGGCCCAGAACCCACGATGAATCCACCCTGGCCATAGGCCAGCCAAATCACAATCCCACTGGGTGCCTCGTCGTGATGGCCTACAACCACAGTCCAGCCTGTAGTTGGCAGGTACCAATCAGCCGCGCTGTTAGGTCACTCCACGACTAATACTAGGGTTGCGAGCCCTAGGCAGGAGCCTCATGTGACTCGCTGGTCACTCTCCTCGGTCGGCACTGCAGTGAGTAGTCTCTTCCACCAGCCAGCCCCGGATACGGCGATTCCCGTCGCTGCCACTCCTCAGGCAGGCAATTACACACTCAGCAGAGTTCGTCCGGGGGTGGCTCACAGCTTCTACAAAGCAGACTGGTGAAGAAACCTTGGCTGCCATGGGTAGACTGATTCAACGTACCTCACAGCTGTCCTAGGTCGACTCTGAAAGTAGACACGTCATCAGTACTAGGAACACTAAATGGGACCACTAGGAAACTTCACTTACTAGCTTAGACACAAACGTCCACCTCTTTGCTCCACAGATGGCGGTCACTGTCTAAGCGCCACCTCACCAGAGGTCGGCAGCGGCTACGTCACGAGCCGACTAGGACAGGCATCCAGCACTTATTGCCGGCATCTCCCGTCATCACTAGAAGGCGTTGTCCATGTTGTGGGATTTTCAGGAGCGGACTCATAGATGGCGTGGTCTTCACGGCATCGTGCTTGGGCGAGGAATTTTGGTTCGTAACACACATTGTATCTAGCTTTACTATAACATTCGGACCATAAGCACTCATCCACTGCCTTACTCTAACCAACATAAGAATCATGAACACTCACCTTCCAAGTTACCATAAGCAACTTGAGTCACAAACACTCATTCACCACTCACACTTACACACCCAAATGAGCCACAGTGACATTAGAAAGAATGTTTTCAGAGAGTAGTTAACAAATGGATTGTATTAAGCACTGATGAGGTGGAGGCAAACTCCAACACAGTTTCAAATGTAGATTTGATAGAGCTCAGTAGGCTCAGAAATCTGTACAACAGTTGATTGACAGTTGAGAGGCGGGACCAAAGCGCCAGAGCTCAACCCCTGCAAGCACAACTAGGCGAGTACACTGTAAGCAACATGGGAGTTATAAACACTCACCCACCACGTTAATGTAATCAACATATGACTTATAAACTCTCACCCACCTCATTACTGTACATTACCATGAGATGGTTTCGGGGCTTAGCGTCCCCGCGGCCCAGTTCTCGACCAGTCCTTCACATGTAAGCAACATGTTTGTCATAAACATTCACCCACCATACTGTAAGCAACATGCGAGTCATAAACACTCACCCACCATCATACTGTGTTATGACCCCAGGTTGCCTGGTGAACCGAGTCTACCAGTGAGAGTTATTCTGCTTACCTGACCAGAAATTACTTCAAAGAAAAAATATTAAGTGAACGTTAGTGAATGGAATAGAATGGAAAAAGCTAGAACTAGAGAGAGAAGAGAGAAAGCTAAAACTAGTCAGATAAAGACAAAGAATAATGGAAAAGTAAAAATGCAGAATGCATTTCAATGCATAATAATGCAGCAAGTAGCACCCAAGGTGTACTTGCTGCTCCTCCAAGAATGTCTTCAGATAACCGGACAAACTCTCTTTTAAATCTTCTAATAAGACGAGTTGTTCCAGTTGTTCTTTGGTCTCCACCTTCCGAGACGCGCACCATTCGTAAAACAGCCGCTCTTTATTACACGCGAACTCCGTAAAGGTGTGCTCTGATGTCTTCTTAAGGTGGCGAAACTTCTGCCTGTATGCCTCAGGCACCAAGCTGGTAAGCCATCAGCACCACCACCTTGACAGCGTCGTAATCACTAGAGTCACCTACCAACAGTGTGGAGTACGCGGTTTGGGCCTTCCCAGTCACCACGGATTGGATCATTATTAGCCAATTGTCACTTGGCCAGTCTAATGATGCAGCTACAAAAGCAGCAAAGAACATGGACACCTCTTTCTCGTTGAATTTAGGCAGCATTTTAATGTTCCGCACTGGGTCGAAACCACTGGTGTCACTTCTACCACTAAATCTTGGCACTTCCAATTCGTTTTGACTTTCTTCTCCATCTTTCTCTTTCTTCTCCATTCTTCTATTTCCAAACATTTCAATTCGATTTTACGTTCCCTCTCCTCTCTTTTTCTTCTTTCTTCTCCTTCTATTTTTTCTCTCTCTTCGTCTTTCTTTTTCTTTAACTTTCTAGCTCTAGCTTTCTCTCTTCTCTCTCTAGTTCTAACTTTTTCATTCTATTTAACGTTGGATTTCTAACTCACGCATTTTCAGTTAATTGGCTCACATTAAGGTGAGGCGATTCAGGTGAAGTTGTAAAACACATTGTATCTAGTTTTACTACAACATTCTGACCATAAGCACTCATCCACTGCCTTACTGTAATCAATATAAGAATCATGAACACTCACCCACCAGAATAACGGACAAAATAGTCAATGTGGTATTGGAGGAATCTTTCATTTTGTAGTCAGAAATATTTTGTCAGAAGTGGAAGGTCATAACTAATTTTAGTTAATTAGTTAATTTTGCGATATCGCAAATATCATAACTAATTACACGTTACTGTAAACAACAATTGGTATTTGTGGAGACTGAAAGATGTAGCTTGGTTCTTGAGTCTCCCCTGTAAATCTTCGAATCATCAGTGAAAATGAGGGAGTTGCCAAAGGAATGGAAAACAACCAGTGTAGTGCCAATGTGTCAGAATGAAAGGACACAGGAGCCACTAAACTACACAGTAGCTTCATTATCGACCATTCTCAGTTAGACGCTAGAGAAGTTTGCAAGGAAACGTCTCATGAAACATTTAAGAAATGAAGATTTCTTTCAAAGCACCAGCATGGTTCACTTAAGGCAGATAATGCCCTACGAGTTTATAATTGTTATGTTTAAATATCAGTGATAAAAACTAAGGGAAGAAGGGTATGCTGCTGTGAGTGAATAGAAATTCCTGCCAGCTTACACATGGTTGATAGAAGAAAGCACACCGTCATTTTTTTCAGCAGGTGCACAACAGTGCACTCACTCTAGCTTTCTTAATATGGGAGCTAGACATTCATTGTTTGGTGTCTACGGAAAACAGACACCCTCAGCTGTTCAGTAAAATTATGGTGGCCGCTGTAGCCTTGCTGTGAAAGATATTACAGCACTAGCATTGTTTTAAGGTTAAGTTCCTTGGAGACAGAGGACCAAGGAGCGAGAAGGACTTTGGGCCTGTATCCTAACGGTTTCTTCCACATTTGTACTCACCTCACCTAATTGTGCTTGCGGGGGTTGAGCTTTGGCTCTTTGGTCCCGAACTCCCGAACTTTGGTCCCGAATTTGTGTAAACATTCGCTGGTAGGCTGTGATGTCATGGGAGTCACATGACTGAGAACCAAGATCTTATTGGAAGCAGCACTCCTGGGCCTCCATGATGACATTCGCTGATTGGTCATTTCGTAGAACAAGGTAACGGCCCACCCAAGGCGCCATGCACACCGTGCGCAGCATTCTGAAAGTTTTTTATGATCTATGAGGACACGTATACCGTAACTTTGGCTAAAGTTACGAAAAATCCCATCTGAACGCGAGTTCATTAAACCCATTATATATCAATCATGTCTATCCGTCTGTCAGAATTCGATATCGCAACAACGTGTGTGTATATATATATATTAACCGAGATAGAGATACATTGAAGTGTAACTCCACATGTGTGCACCTACAGAGCAACTAGACTGTAGTTACTAATCCGTGATCATCATGTAAATCTTTAATGATCCGTCAAGATATCGCTCAGTAAACTGTTGGTATGAATTTAGGATACAAAATTCCCTTTGACCGATGTCGAAATTCGAGGGAATAACAATTTTACGAACTGTGGTGGACTTATAGTATTTTCCACCAACCATACTGTCCACACCTGCTGTGTGGCCCGCCTTGCTCCCTCTCGCCAGCACGTGGGAGCGTGTGACTCTAGCTCTTACGACTCATTGGCCACCACGTGCCAGCCTGTATAAGGCATCTACCACGTGCGGTCTGTGTTGGTGCTGATCTTCAATCAACGGCAGAGTTTTACTGAGTGTGAAAGAGGTGTTTGAATGTAAGCCGGTTATCAGAGTGAGTACTCCTTAATTATTGTATCATTATCAGAAGTGCATATTCCTTGTGTTAATCCACATCAAACTTAGAGCCTGTCATTTCTCATTAACCTGCAACGTAGGTGAGGCCGGTATAGTATATCTGTGTAATTACTGTAGATTGGCCTGAGTGCGTTTATTTTATAATTGCTATACTTTTAGTATATTCTGTGATTTATATAATTTGTGTGTATTGTTTTGTGCGGTTTAATATATTCCGTCACTGTGCATAAAATTTCTGTGCATGTTGTCACGTGAATCCCCTGCATAGCAGTGGAACTGCCTCTTCCACTCACCCTCAATGCTTCTGTACTGGAAGTTCACTTCTACACCAGCCAAGATGAGTCATCAGTCGTGCTACCTCTCCACAACTCCGTACGCCCCAGAGCCTGGCACGGCCTGACACGGCCTGGCACGGCCTGGTACGATTCGGAGGCAAACAGGGCGCCACCGCTAACCGGTAGTTAGCCTTCACAAACAAGCAGTTAGCCGCCTTTAACTATCAGTGGTACAGCCTCAACACAAAGGCGCCGCCAGCCACAAACTAGCAGTTTGCTAGTAGCGCTTGTTACCACCTTGCGTTGACACTGGATGTGAGTCATCACTGCCAGACTATATAAAGGGCATTGCCTACCTAGGGAGAAAAACCGTCTACCACAATCCACGACACCAGAGTCTACCACAGGCTGTAAGGCGAAATACGAAAACCACCACCTATGGATGTTACAGACTCCTCAAACGAGGAAATCTTAGTAGGAGCTCCACCGCCGCACCACAAATACGACACCTACTCGGTACTAGACTTCCTCATGGAGGCCACCTCACCAAACTCCAACGACAGCACGGCTTAGCCAAAGAAAAAACGGAAGACCTAGAGGTCTACACCAACCCCACCAGCTCCATAACTGGTACAGTCAGCCCTCCAGGACTGAAGACTCACATCCATCTCCAGATCTCTAGTATCATCTTTGGATATAGATAATGGCTCCAAAGAGCCTCCACTTACGGGATCACCATAGCCCGTGCTACTTGGAATTTTATGTTCTGAGTAGCCGAATCTAAAAACAACAACAACAACAACCCTAGGGAGCTAATCTGTCTGTTAGTGCTCTTGGGTCATCTCTAGTCTGCTGTAACGTCGTCTGCTTCCAGCCTACGTCTTGGGCCGGATGCTGTGCTGGTATTGTGGAGGGGTTCAGTACACCAGTATTGATTCATGCATTGTATTAAATTTCTTACACAGTTTGTTAATTTATTAATTTTCTAATTATTTGTTTACCTTTGCATTATATGATCGCTAAGTGTTCTCAGGTGCCAATGTAACAAGAGAGCAGTACATAGTAGTACAACATGAACATCATAACAGCATGAACAAGCCATGGGAAGCCACATGAAGAATGAACAAGTCACACCTCTGTAGATGTTAACCAGGGGAGACAGGTCAACGATCACTGAGTCACGAGGTGGTCAGAGTTGATGCCACCATGATAATCAACAGAGATTAACCCCTCCACATCAAATGAAAACCCTCATGTTCAGCTGGGAGCAGGAGATCATGGAAAGAGGACAGTTTAGTGGGAGAAGCTCAGGGGGTGGGGGGGGGGGGTAGGGCGGTGTGAGTGGACAACAGGAAAGAAGAACATCTCGAGGAAAATTGTGGAACACCATTTGAGTAACTACGGTTCTCTTGAACTAAATCACCTTATCATTCAACTCTTCTATACCTCTGTTAGGGAATATAGTTAGGAAAGTGTCTAATTGTTTCAAATAAAATCATATATTTTCAAAATGTCATTAATTGTGTATTAATGGTTCCTTGTCTTAGTGATATTGGGCCTACCGTCCTTTTTGCCCTAGTGACCTAGTGTCCTTAATTATCCAGTGCTCCTCCCTCCGTCCGTCCCTTGTTGAGGTGTTAGTATTGAGTGTGTCCCGCCTTATTCTTGTGTGCTCTATAGTTCCCCAAGTGGTCAGGATTATTTGAGTGACGGGCCAGGATCCTTGTACTGTCCCTTACACCTGTCCTGGTAGGATTATACGATCAACAAGTTCTACGAATCTTTAGTAAGCTACCAAGTAATGGCAGCATTACTTGGTAGCTCATATGAAGGCTATAGCAACTAAAATTTCTATCTCACTCTCCCTCGTAAGTTCTCACTCCTCCTCTCTTTCACTCACTCACTCACTCTCACTCTCCTTCACTCGCTCTCGCTCTCCCACACTCGTTTTCCCGTTCTACTCCTTTAAGTTGCCTACGCAGTTCTCAGTATATATTGATTAGTTGTTTAAGTCCTCGTATGACGACCCGAGTGTTAACATCTTACATGATCGGTAGAGCATCCGTTATTACCACAGAAAGAGCGGAGATTAATAGATATTACAATGGTAGCAGTGGGTTGCTTACCTGTTATTACACGGTCTTAGGAATCTACAGGACTGCCACGAAGATATTCGGCATATCCTCAACGCCCAAGGCCATTCTGTCCTCCAGGTAGACACGTTAACTCGTCCCCCTCGTGGTCGTCGCCGTCAGCCCATTCAGGTTGTGAAGATTACCTTTGATGGTAGGACCCTTCTGCCCTCTGTCATTCTTGCTGGTGTCAGATGCTCTGTCCAGGAGTACATTCCCTCTCTTCGGCTCTGTAATAAGTGCTAGTTTGGGCATGGTGCCCCCCGGTGTTCCAGTACTGTCTCTCTCTGTCCCTTGTGCTGGGACGAAGGTCACTAAGTCGGAGTGCACTTCTCCCCGGACTCGCTGCCTCAATTGTGGTGAGGCCGATCCTACCTTCTCCCGGGCGTGTGGGTACATTACAAGCTTGAGGCAGCCGTTCTCAACTTGAAGCACTAGGAACGTTTATCTTATCCTGAGGCGAGGCGCCAAGTTCGCTGTCTCCCCCTTTCACTGGCGTCTCTTATGCTCACGTGTTGCGCTCTTCCTCTCCTTGTCCTTCCCACCTTCCTCAGTCTCACAACCGTTTCCAGGCCTTAGAGCCAGACACGCCCACTGCCCCCTCCTCTGTTCCTTTAAGTTCTGTCCCGAAGGGTCTCCCTTCTGGTTCTCTGTCTGGGGTTCCCCTTCTTTCTACCCAGTCTGTCATGTCTCCTGTGTCTTCTTCGTCGTCTCCCTCCTATTCTCCTTCCCACCCTTCTCCTCCGTCTCTTAGCTTTCCACGCCGCCTGTCTGTGCGGGCTGATGTCCATCACCCAGTGGTTATCGTGTTGTTTGCTCTCATTCTGCTTCTGTTGAGACGCTGGAGTCTGTTGCCCAGTATGTTATTGCTGGAACACCTTTCTCTTTGAGTCAGAAGCGAAAGCCTGGCTCATCATCTCCCTCCTTCCCGGGGGGTAAGAAGACTTTGCTTTCTTTCTCGCCCCCTACCTCTGAATCTCTCGTTCCTTCCCCTCCCGTTTCGGTGGTCGAGCCCCCTATTCCTGCTATGGAGGTTTCTTTGGCCCCGCTTCCCTCTCGGTTGCTGCCCTTGCTGAGGTGCGCTCCCCGGTTTCTGCCCCTCCACCTGCTGCTGTCCTTGACCCTCGGTTGTCTCCTCCTCCTCCTCCGGACCCTGCTCGTCCGCCTCTAGTCAGTCCTCCCATTTCCTTCCCTCCATCCTTACTCAGTTTACCCCATGCCCCCCTAACCCTGACTTCGCAGACCCTGATCCTGCGCTTCTTTAAAGTGCTGTGTTCCTTTTTCAACTTTGTTTCATCATTGTTCTCTGATGCTGTTTTTTCTCTTCTTGTCGATGTCTATCCTGCAATGGAATATTCGTGAATATTACGCCAATTTCCATGAACTCCAACTTCTGATTTCACAGTTTTCGCCCCTTTGTGTCTGTCTCCAGTAGTCGATGCTTGGTGCTCGTCCTGGTCGGTTGTGTGGTTATTCCTTTCTCCCTTTTGTTGGGGCCCATTCCTCAGCTGCTCTCTTGGTTCGTTCTGATGTTCCCTTCGTCCCCTTACTTTTTCCGTCGCTTCTCCAATGTTCTCCTGCACGTGTCTTTGTGCGTAAATGGTACACGGTTTGTTTCATTTATATTCCCCCAAATGTCCCACTTTCTCTTCCCGTCTTAAACACCTACTGGACTCCTTGCCAGAGTCTGTGCTCCTGCTGGGTGATTTCAATTGTCAACAAACCCTTTGGGGTGATGTCCTGACAAACACCCGGGGTCGTCTTCTTGAACTGTTCATCCTCTCTTCTCTATCTCTTCTGAATTCCCGTGAGCCCACTCATTTGGACTCTCAGACTCGCACCCTTTCCTGTCTTGATCTTTCTCTCTGCTCGTCGTCCCTTTACTTGGATTTTTCGTGGTGGGTTCTCGATGACCTCCAATGCAGTGACCATTTTCCTATCTTTGTTACCTTTTTCTCTTTTCGCCCTCCCCTCTTTTTCCCTAGGTGGCAGTTTGCCAAGTTAGACTGGAAAAAATTTACCCTCCGTGCTGCTCTCTCTGACCTTTCCATTCTGCCTCTCCCACGAGTCGTCCTCCTTTTTCATGACACCATCTTCGACGCTGCCCTTCGCTCTATTCCTCGTTCTTCCTCCCGAGGACCATGGAAGTGCATTCCCTGGAGGAATGTGGATTGTGCTCGGGCTGTCCGCTGCAAGCGTACAGTCTGGAAGAGACACTGCCGCTGGCAAACGACTGATTCCTTTCTATTGTTTCGGAAGGCGAGTGTTGGAAATCTTATGTTTCCACTGTTACATTCGAAACTCCTCCTCCGCAGATCTGGAAGTGTATCCGCAAGATAACGGGTAAGTTCGTTCCCGATTTCTCGCCGATCCTTCACCTCCGTCGTACTCTTGTGGCCACCCATTGCAGATCGCGATCAAACTGGGTTTCCACTTTTCTTCTGTTAGCTCTGGTTCTCATCGTCCTCAATCTTTCCTTCTTCATAAACCTGTTCTTGAATCTAGTCCTTTGGATTTCGGCAACCTTCTTAGACTTCCCTAAAACGATCCCTTCTCTCCCTCTCTCTGAACTTCAGTCTGCCTTGGCCCTCTGCGGCTCTACTGCGGCAGTCTCCGATGGCATTCATTATGAGATGCTTTGCCATCTCCCTCCGAGCACATCTCAGTATTTACCGAGTCCGTATAATAGGGCTGGGAGTCGTCGTCAGTCCGTGAGGACTGGCTCGATGCCGTTGTCCTCCCCTGTTCGCAAACCAGTCTTTTGGGACATCCCTTAAGGACTTCCGCGCTATTGTCCTCACGAGTTGTATCTGCAAACTGAAAGTATGGTTAACGTTCGTTTGATGTGGTTCTTAGAACACTATCATCACCCCTCCCCTTCGCAAGTGCCGCAGTACAACAAATGTCCTGGTGAACTTGACGGTCTATATTCATACTGCTTTTGCTGCGAAGACCTCTCTTGTTGCCGTCCTTTTTGACCTGGAAAAGGCTTACGACACCACCAGGAGATATCATATTCTGTCCCAACTTTATTCTTTTGGCCTTCGTGGTCATCTCCCTCTCTTTCTCCAAAACTTCCTCTCTCGTCGTTTCTTTCGGGTGCGCCTTGGTATCGCTCTCTCTGCCTCTTCAAAAATACGAAGGTGTGCCCCAGGGTAGTGTTCTGAGAACTACTCTTTTTTCTGGTTGCCCTAAATGGCCTTCTTTCCTCTCTTCCTTCTGGCGTCTTCTCCACTAGCTGTGTTCATGATCTTACCCTTTGCTGTCGGGGAGATGATTCACCTCTCCTTCAACGGCGGCTTCAACTTGCGATTGATGGCGTGTCATCTTGGGTCACCGATCATGGCTTCAGGTTCTCTACGTCTAAGACTTGTGCTATGAATTTTACTCGGAAGCATGTCGTTCTTCGTCCCTCTTTGTCGCTTTATGGTCATCCCTTTGAGTACAAGGATTCCACTAAGCTTTTGGGGTTAATCTTTGACACTCGTTTGTCTTGGTCGCCGCATATCTCTTACCTCCGTGTTGAATGCACTTAGGCCCTTTCCCTCCTTCAGGTATTGTCCCTTACTTCTTGGGGAGCGGATAGGCGCACTCTTCTCGCTTTTCATTCCTCTCTCGTCCTGTCTAAACTCGATTATGATTGCCCTAGGGGCCTCGTAGCCTGGTGGATAGCGCGCAGGACTCGTAATTCTGTGGCGCGGGTTCGATTCCCACACGAGGCAGAAACAAATGGGCAAAGTTTCTTCCACCCTGAATGCCCCTGTTACCTAGCAGTAAATAGGTACCTGGGAGTTAGTCAGCTGTCACGGGCTGCTTCCTGGGGGTGGAGGCCAGGTCGAGGACCGGGCCGCGGGGACACTAAAGCCCCGAAATCATCTCAAGATAATAATGCTCAAGATAATGCCCTGCTTACTCGTCTGCTTCTCCTTCTACTCTTCGCCATCTTGATGTTTTGCACCATAATAGGATGCGCCTCAGTTCTGGTGCCTTTCGTTCGACTTCCGTCCTCAGCTTGTATGTTGACACTGGCTTCCTATCTCTCCAAGACCACCGTGATCGCTACTGTCTTCTCTATCTTGCGTGGTCCTTGCAACATCCTTCCTCTCGCCTCTGTCGGGCTTTAACTTTTGCCCCTTCTGCAGTTCTTGTTCCTCTTCACCACCTCCCTCTTTCTGTCCGGTTATCTCGCTTACAGGATTCTCTTTCAGTTCCTGTTTCTAGGACATTCAAGAAGGACATGCACGACCGTAAGTGGGACAATGCAATTAGGTCAATAAGGAGCAGGGCGGCGCTCCGTCAAGTGACCATGGGTTAAGCGAGTAGGGCCAATATGCAACCTGGCCAGAGCTGTTTCCCATCGTCGGTTACGGTGGTAGGAAGACGGCCACGAGGAAACACAACATTTAAGAGTACGTAGTTTGTTACCAGTAACAGACGACCAAGAAGCCTGCCAACGGGTAAAGATGGAGGAATGATAACCGGGTAAAAGTCGGAATATGAAATACCTTTACGAGAGATGGAACAAGAGCGGACAGCTTCCTTGGCGGCAGCATCCGCATGCTCATTTAAAGACACACCAATATGGCAGGACACCCAACAAGAAGCTATCACCGATCATGCTGGGGCCCCCCAGGGGCGCGTCGTGAGCATACGCCCCACAAACGCCACCTTAAGAACCGACAGTCTGTCGAGATCGGGTTCAGTGACGAAAGGAGGTTTGACAATAAAAGGTTCCCCTCACTCTCGACGTTGGGTACTACAGTTCTACGGGCGCAAGAGTATGCCTCCTCCAGGCATACTCTTGCACCCGTAGAACATATCTTTTGACCCGGGCGTCAAAATAGAAGAAGTCCAAAGGAATAACCAAAACAAGCAAAAGGTCGGCAGGAAACGGCAAGCAGATAGGAGATGAGGGGGGAGAAAAAGAAAACAGAAGGAAAAGGAAAAGGTGCTCAGCACAATTGGAGAGGACGGCAGCAGGAGCACAAGGCTAGAAAAGGACAGAAGACTGTCCCAAGGAGCATCACACTCTGGCAGCCGCCCACTAAGCCCCCCTCACGGAATCAATGAGTCGAGCGGGGAGGGGGGCCGCATCATTAAAGCTTTTACCCCTCCTACGGTTCTAAAACACCTTTTCCTTGAGTACTTTTCTTCTCACTTCCGCTCTGTTTCCGTCTTCACCGATGGGTCTAAGTCTGCGGACGGTGTTGGCTACTCTCTTGTTTGCACTTATATTTGTCGTTTACCTCTGGAGACTAGCATCTTCACAGCGCAACTTTATGCTATTCTCTATGCTCTTCGTCTCCTGCTTTCTCGTTGTCAGTCTTCCTTTGTAGTAGTTGTTGACTCTCGTAGTGCCCTCATGGCTCTCGGGTTCTTTAATCCGGTTCATCCAGTGGTTGTCGGGATCCAAAATTGGCTGTTTCTTTTTCAGGTAACTTTAAGTCTGTTGAGTTTTGTTGGGTTCCCAGCCATATTGGTGTCTCTTTAAATGAGCGTGTGGATGCTGCCGCCAGGGAAGTTGTCCGCTCTTGTCCCATCTTTCGTAGAGGTATTCTTTATTCTGACTTTTACCCGGTTATTCATTCCTCTATCCTAACCTGTTGGCAGGCTTGTTGGTCGTCTGTTACTGGTAACAAACTGCGTACTCTTAAGAGCTGTGTGTCCTCATGGCCGTCCTCCAGGATGGAACGGTATCCATTAACCACTTGGATCATTGGGGGCTCGAACACTCGACGCTGAATGAAGTGAGGACAAGCCGCTAAGATACGAGGACGGGGTGAAGGAACGGTGACCAATCTCTTGAACCATTGGGGATCGAACACCGACCCTGCAAGAAGCGAGGCCGTCGTTGTACCGACCAGTCTAACTGCCATAATAATGGATAATTAGCACAGTTGTTAGATAAAGCCATGCAACCAATAATTTGACCCCATCAGGTCTTCGACAAGAATAGGTCCTAATTACAGCCTTAGCGACACTGACTCTACGGTTAATGGGGTGACAGAAAACACATGAACCTCAGAACATTTGTTGCAGCACGGCCAGCAGGCGGGGCATAAACAGCTAGACCTCACGCACCTCTAGACACTCATAGGTAAGCAATGATAGGTAGGAACTGAGAGGGAAGCACAAATTTACAGTGTGAGATATACCATTTTCTCTTCTTTAGGTTAGGATAGATTGTATTAGGTTTGGTTAGAATAGGGTAAGATAGATTTGATTTAGGTTAGGGCCGAGTCGAGTTGGGTTAAAATGGGATGGGTTTGGATAGAATAAGTGCCCAACCGCCTCGACCATCGGGGATTGGTTATATGAAGATGCAAGTGAACACTTTCTCGACTCGGCTCGATAATTGTACCACCTCTTCCTCCTGTTCCTGTTTCTCCTGCTGCTGTTCCTCTTCCTGTTCCTCTTCCTCCTCCTGCTCCTCCTCCTCCTGTTCCCCCTCCTCCTGTTCCCGCTCCTCCTGCTCCTCCTCCTCCTGTTCCTCCTCGCCTTTATCAAACATTTCATTGATCATCTCATTCTCTCTGATGCCCATTTTCGTCATTGATATTTTCTCGTTCCAATGTCTTTTTCAGACTTTAGATGCTTTACAAAGCGTTTCAGAGTTTTTTTGTAACTTTTTCAGTCTCTTACATAAACACCTTTCACTTCTCCTCTTCAGTATATCCCCTTTTATCAAGTATTTTTTCCTGCTCTTTATCTCCTTTATCTTCAGTGCTTGTGCTTGCTTTATTCAGCTCTCTCCCTGTGCTTGCCATTCTCGTTATTTTGCCTCTTAATCTTCTTTTACGTATGAATATCCTTGTTCTTACTCTCTTGTGTTTTTATCTTCTCTTCTGTGTGTGTGTGTGTGTGTGTGTGTGTGTGTGTGTGTGTGTGTGTGTGTGTGTGTGTGTGTGTGTGTGTGTGTATGTGTGTGTGTGTGTGTGTGTGTGTGTGTATGTGTGTGTGTGTGTGTGTGTGTGTGTGTGTGTGTGTGTGTGTGTGTGTGTGTGTGTGTGTGTGTCAGTCTGCCCGTCTATCTGAATGCCTGCGCTTGTCTCGTCTCTCTCTCACCGCACTATATCATTCGTCCCTTCTTTCTGCCTGTGAGTAGAACCCCCCCCCCCCTTCTCTCGCCCCCACTCTCTCTCTCTCTCTCCCCCCCCTCCCCTTTCAACTGGTTCCCCAACTCTCAGGAACGGGTGGAGTGAGGATAGGGGAGCGAGGGGAGTTAGGGAGAGGGTGAAGAAAAATTCACTTTCGCAAACAGAGAGGCAGACGGTTGGAACAAGTTAGGTGAGGTGGTGTTAGGCCAAAACCGTCAGTAGTTTCAAAGCGTTATATGACAAAGAGTGCTGGGTAGACCGGACACCACGAGCGTGGCTCTCATCCTGTAACTACACTTAGGTAATTACACTTAGGTAATTACACACACACACACTTGTAACGTATCGGAAATGAATGAAATTTAAGGGGGCGTCTGGTTGGCATCTGGGTCCAAAAATGCAAAAAATGAAAACTCATTCGATTTCAATCAAACTTTTTTGGCAAGTTCCATATGAAAAGTGGTTCATCTGGTCCAAGTTTCAGCATTGTAGCATAAATAGGAAGGGAGAAAAAAAATATTGAAGTAGTTGTGAAAATTATGCAAAAATGGTTAAAATCGATTATCAATCAAAAGTGTCAACTGAAATCATAACTACGACTCTTTGCTATCACAATAGCATATATTAAACAAATATTATAATTAGTTTAATTAGAAAAAAAAATTTAAGGAAAAAAAAAAAAAAAAAGGATTTTTTTTCTTTTTTTTTTAAATATTTTTTTGTTTCATTTTTTTTGGGGCGATTTGCATCAAACTTACACACCTGACTGTACGTAAGCCTATCTGTAAGGATGCCAATTTTGGAGAAAATTGGTTGATGTCAACCTCAGCCACAGATTTTAGAACCTTAAACTTTATTCATTTCTGTTTTTTTTTCAATTGACACAAACGTTTACAAAACTGATTCCTTTTTTATTCAATTTACATGAAACTTACACAGTATATGTGGAGGGCATGTCTCTACATTGGGGGGGGGCTTTCATTTTTCTCTAAGTTCATTTATTGATTTTATAATAGCAATAAACATGCCATATTTGCAAAAAAAATTTGGGGAACTTTGAACATTTGTATTAGGAAAACTAAAGATGTTTTGGAAATTCTAAATCCCCAAATCCATTATTATATGCTAATGTGTCAGAAAAGTGTCACAGAATAATTTTATCTGACACGTGTGTTCTGAAGTGTGGACTTGAAAATGTGTAAAAAACGTTCAAAAAAAAAAAAAAAAAAAAAACTCCCTTTCTATTTACGCTGCAGTACTGAAACTTGGGACAATTTAAGCACTTTTCATATGCAACTAGAAAAATAATATTGGTTGACATTGAACAACTTTCAATATAATAACCAGACGGCCCCTTAAGGAAGAAATGAAAAGGGTGAGGGAGTTAGAGAGGTGGGAGGGAGGAGTCAGGATGGGTGGTTTGGGGTAAGGGAAAGTTTAAGAATGAAAGAGAAAGGAGAAAAGTGGAAGAGCAAGAAATAGAGTACTTGAATAATAGAGATATAAAAATAGAAGAAGGTTGCTAGATTGCTGCCACCATTCATTCAAGTTAGTTAACTATAAGACAAGGAACAGAACTTGTCTGTGCAACAATATTATCTGCGGTTACCATATACCCGCTGTACGAATATAACCAAGGATCTTTAACTCAAAATGTTGTTGTTGTTGTTAAAGATCCGCTACCCAGAACAAAACGTTCCAAGTAGCACGGGCTACGGTGAGCCCGCAGTTAAGTCTGCGGGCTTATTGTATTGCAGTATTGCAAGCTTACATCCACTCTATCTTACAATATCCAAGATCTAGGGATTACAATTAAAGACAATTTAAAAAGTTAATCAAATATATATTTACTATTATGGGTATCATAATTCACCTTTTTCACTTGATGTTCAATATGTCAACATTAATACACATTTTGAGTCACCACACAAGAATTTGAGATCACTACAACTGAATGCCCCTGAACATCACCCAACACCTAAGTTGGAAAACACACTATACGTCACCTTACAAGTTCCCCCACCAAAGTCTCTGATACTAAGTTTGATAGAGTGGCTACGGCAGTCAGTTCTCCCCCCCCCCCACCCGGCTTGACAGTATAGTCTGGCTGCGAGAACTTCTGGACAAGTGATCTCTCTCTCGCTGTCCTGCTCAAATAGTTAGACAACTTTGAGAAAGCAACAGGTGCTGTCATTAACAAAGACAAAACGTGTATGATGGGGTTCATGGTTCAAAGTAGTGAAGTCTATTTAAGATCTTGGGATTTGCTGGTGTAAAACATGACACAACATTGGTAACGATTTGTTAAGTACTATGTGGAAATATAAAAGTAGCTACGAATATTTTGTCAAATATGAAAATAATCCTGTTTCAAAAGGCTGTAATAATCAATTGCAAACTTTTGTCTAAAGTTTGGTATTTGACTCACAGTTTTCCAACTGACAAGAAAAGTGCTATGGAGATTAACAATATTTTTAGGTACGTATGTATGTATGGTAGATACCAACCAATTAAACGGACTACACTCTGTAATGGTAAGAATGATGGTGGAATAGGAATACTGAATGTGTACCATAAATCATTGTTAATCTTATGTGTTACCTTTAGAAAGGAAATAATGCAGAGGACTAGTGTAAATGTGATAGGACATTACTATTGTAAATTACGTGTTAGCTACTTGATACATATGCCAGAGTGTACTGACCTTGTCTTTATTTCACCGCACTTTTATTTATGTGCAATTGATATTCTCATGGATTTGTAATATTGAAGTATTTTTTAATGATGAACAGTAAACGTGTATGATGTTCTGCTCCCACATATAGTTGCTAGAGTAGAAGAGGCATCTCCACTCTTTAACTGGCGAGTAATATGGGCAAACCTTCATGTTAAATTTATTGCCCCAAAACAACGTGAGCTATTGTATCGCTATATTCATGAGACCCTCCCTACTAATGATAGGTTGTTGATGTTAGGTATTAAGGACAACAATAGGTGTGACCAATGTACTGAAATTGAGAATAATATGCAAGTATTTTATTTCTTGTAAGCAGAATGTTGTTCTTGTAAACTGTATTACAGACACTCTTAAAAAACTTTATGTGGTCCAAGCATTAGAGTGGAGTTAGAGAGATTTTTAATGTTTCAAAAATAATAAAATGCAAGAAACAAAAAAACAATAATTATGCTACTTATTGATGACATTTTATATGTAAATAGGCAGGTTCTAAGAGGGTTACTCAGCAGACAGAATATTGAAGTTCTTGCCAGGAAGGATCATGTAGAACATTTGGGGTTTACGACATAGCCTCAAGCTCTCTACCTACCACACCTTAATCAGTCGCTTGTTTGATGGGCACAACCCTGTCAGCCGTCCGCAATTGTCACCTTAGCAGAAAGCAAGGTCACTTCACACCACCTGACCCCCTACTCAACCTGTGACCATTAAATCTTCAAAGTTTGACATCTTATTTGCTCATGGCCAGTAGTTGGCGACACCAATATCATTTGTGATTGACTCGTTGTATGTGAAATATTGTAAATAAAACACATTTATAGTGTTACACAATATATTTATTTTAAATATTTTAAAATATTTACATAAACAAAAATATCAAACTCAGTACGTCATGTTTTCCCAGTCCTTCCCCCATGTCTTCCCACCGACAATCCACATCTTCTCCCATTCTGCCATTATCTTGCTTAATGCTGCCTCGTGATCATCCCATGAACCCACCCAGAAACCATTTTCCAGTTTGCGGCGCTTGGGGGCTGGAACTGGCGTCTCAACGTGACTCGTTTCCCTCTTGTAGGTGTAATACTGGTTCATGGTCTCCATCTTGTCGTCAGTCGGGGGAGGAGGCTCGCCAGAGGACTCAATCTGTCTGACTAGAGAGTGACCCAATAAGTTTACTTAATATACTGGATGATCCAGAATTTAGTTAGGGGAAAATATTGTCCAATCACCACCACCCTCAGACCAACCTTCATAGGGAGAGGTAAGTGGCCGTGTTCACACAGATATTGTTATGGGGGAGAAAGAGGGGAGAGGGGGAGAAAGAGGGGAGAGGGGGAGAAAGAGGGGAGAGGGAGAGAGAGACGGGGGTGAGATTGGGAGGGGAGAGGGGGAGAAAGAAGGGAGGGAGAGGAGAAAGAGGGAAGAGGAGGAGAAAGAGGGAAGAGGAGGAGAAAGAGGGGGGGGGGAGGAGGAGGAAGAGACCTTCTATATACATTAATGAAAAAATAATAATTCATGGGAAGGGCGAGGTGCAGCTCAGGGAGAGAGGGGGGAGAGGGAAGGGAGGTGAGGAAAATGGAGGAGATGAAAGTTGAGAGAGAGAGGGAGGGAGGTAGATGATAAACAGGGAGAGAGGAGGGATGGAAAGGGGTTGGAGGGGAAAAGAAGACGAGAGATGAAGATGATGTGAAGAGAGGGGAAATGAGGAGGGGGTGGAAGAGTGTTGAGGATGGTTGTGTGTAGTGTTGAGGATGGTTGTGTGTAGTGTTGAGGATGGTTGTGTGTAGTGTTGAGGATGGTTGTGTGAAGTGTTGAGGATGGTCGTGTGTAGTGTTGAGGATGGTTGTGTGTAGTGTTGAGGATGGTTGTGTGTAGTGTTGAGGATGGTGGAGTGTAGTGTTGAGGATGGTCTTGTGTAGTGTTGAGGATGGTCTTGTGTGTAGTGTTGAGGATGGTCGTGTGTGTAGTGTTGAGGATGGTCGTGTGTGTAGTGTTGAGGATGGTTGTGTGTAGTGATGAGGATGGTTGTGTGTAGTGTTTAGGATGGTCTTGTGTAGTGTTTAGGATGGTGGAGTGTAGTGTTGAGGATGGTCTTGTGTAGTGTTGAGGATGGTCTTGTGTGTAGTGTTGAGGATGGTCGTGTGTGTAGTGTTGAGGATGGTTGTGTGTAGTGTTGAGGATGGTCGTGTGTGTAGTGTTGAGGATGGTCGTGTGTGTAGTGTTGAGGATGGTCTTGTGTAGTGTTTAGGATGGTGGAGTGTAGTGTTGAGGATGGTCTTGTGTAGTGTTGAGGATGGTCTTGTGTGCAGTGTTGAGGATGGTCGTGTGTGTAGTGTTGAGGATGGTCGTGTGTGTAGTGTTGAGGATGGTCGTTTGTAGTGTTGAGGATGGTTGTGTGTAGTGTTGAGGATGGTCGTGTGTGTAGTGTTGAGGATGGTTGTGTGTAGTGTTGAGGATGGTTGTGTGTGTAGTGTTGAGGATGGTCGTGTGTGTAGTGTTGAGGATGGTTGTGTGTAGTGTTGAGGATGGTCGTGTGTGTAGTGTTGAGGATGGTTGTGTGTAGTGTTGAGGATGGTTGTGTGTAGTGTTGAGGATGGTCGTGTGTGTAGTGTTGAGGATGGTTGTGTGTAGTGTTGAGGATGGTTGTGTGAAGTGTTGAGGATGGTTGTGTGTAGTGTTGAGGATGGTCTTGTGTAGTGTTGAGGATGGTCTTGTGTGTAGTGTTGAGGATGGTCGTGTGTGTAGTGTTGAGGATGGTTGTGTGTAGTGTTGAGGATGGTCGTGTGTGTAGTGTTGAGGATGGTCGTGTGTGTAGTGTTGAGGATGGTTGTGTGTAGTGTTGAGGATGGTCGTGTGTGTAGTGTTGAGGATGGTCTTGTGTAGTGTTGAGGATGGTCGTGTGTGTAGTGTTGAGGATGGTTGTGTGTGTAGTGTTGAGGATGGTCTTGTGTAGTGTTGAGGATGGTCGTGTGTGTAGTGTTGAGGATGGTCGTGTGTGTAGTGTTGAGGATGGTCTTGTGTAGTGTTGAGGATGGTCGTGTGTGTAGTGTTGAGGATGGTTGTGTGTAGTGTTGAGGATGGTCGTGTGTGTAGTGTTGAGGATGGTCGTGTGTGTAGTGTTGAGGATGGTTGTGTGTAGTGTTGAGGATGGTCGTGTGTGTAGTGTTGAGGATGGTCTTGTGTAGTGTTGAGGATGGTCGTGTGTGTAGTGTTGAGGATGGTCGTGTGTGTAGTGTTGAGGATGGTTGTGTGTAGTGTTGAGGATGGTCTTGTGTAGTGTTGAGGATGGTCTTGTGTGTAGTGTTGAGGATGGTCGTGTGTGTAGTGTTGAGGATGGTCTTGTGTAGTGTTGAGGATGGTCGTGTGTGTAGTGTTGAGGATGGTCGTGTGTGTAGTGTTGAGGATGGTCGTGTGTGTAGTGTTGAGGATGGTTGTGTGTAGTGATGAGGATGGTTGTGTGTGTAGTGTTGAGGATGGTCTTGTGTAGTGTTGAGGATGGTCTTGTGTGTAGTGTTGAGGATGGTCGTGTGTGTAGTGTTGAGGATGGTCGTGTGTGTAGTGTTGAGGATGGTTGTGTGTAGTGATGAGGATGGTTGTGTGTAGTGTTTAGGATGGTCTTGTGTAGTGTTGAGGATGGTCGTGTGTGTAGTGTTGAGGATGGTTGTGTGTAGTGTTGAGGATGGTCTTGTGTAGTGTTGAGGATGGTCGTGTGTAGTGTTGAGGATGGTCGTGTGTGTAGTGTTGAGGATGGTCTTGTGTTGTGTTGAGTATGGTCGTGTGTGTAGTGTTGAGGATGGTTGTGTGTGTAGTGTTGAGGATGGTTGTGTGTGTAGTGTTGAGGATGGTTGTGTGTGTAGTGTTGAGGATGGTCGTGTGTGTAGTGTTGAGGATGGTCGTGTGTAGTGTTGAGGATGGTCGTGTGTAGTGTTGAGGATGGTTGTGTGTGTAGTGTTGAGGATGGTTGTGTGTAGTGTTGAGGATGGTCGTGTGTAGTGTTGAGGATGGTCGTGTGTGTAGTGTTGAGGATGGTTGTGTGTGTAGTGTTGAGGATGGTTGTGTGTAGTGTTGAGGATGGTCGTGTGTAGTGTTGAGGATGGTTGTGTGTGTAGTGTTGAGGATGGTTGTGTGTAGTGTTGAGGATGGTCGTGTGTAGTGTTGAGGATGGTCGTGTGTGTAGTGTTGAGGATGGTTGTGTGTGTAGTGTTGAGGATGGTTGTGTGTAGTGTTGAGGATGGTCGTGTGTGTAGTGTTGAGGATGGTCGTGTGTGTAGTGTTGAGGATGGTCGTGTGTGTAGTGTTGAGGATGGTCGTGTGTGTAGTGTTGAGGATGGTTGTGTGTGTAGTGTTGAGGATGGTTGTGTGTGTAGTGTTGAGGATGGTTGTGTGTGTAGTGTTGAGGATGGTTGTGTGTGTAGTGTTGAGGATGGTTGTGTGTAGTGTTGAGGATGGTCTTGTGTGTAGTGTTGAGGATGGTCGTGTGTGTAGTGTTGAGGATGGTTGTGTGTGTAGTGTTGAGGATGGTCGTGTGTGTAGTGTTGAGGATGGTCGTGTGTGTAGTGTTGAGGATGGTCGTGTGTAGTGTTGAGTATGGTCTTGTGTAGTGTTGAGGATGGTTGTGTGTGTAGTGTTGAGGATGGTCGTGTGTGTAGTGTTGAGGATGGTTGTGTGTGTAGTGTTGAGGATGGTTGTGTGTGTAGTGTTGAGGATGGTTGTGTGTGTAGTGTTGAGGATGGTCGTGTGTGTAGTGTTGAGGATGGTCGTGTGTGTAGTGTTGAGGATGGTTGTGTGTGTAGTGTTGAGGATGGTCGTGTGTAGTGTTGAGGATGGTTGTGTGTGTAGTGTTGAGGATGGTTGTGTGTGTAGTGTTGAGGATGGTTGTGTGTGTAGTGTTGAGGATGGTTGTGTGTAGTGTTGAGGATGGTCGTGTGTGTAGTGTTGAGGATGGTCGTGTGTGTAGTGTTGAGGATTGTTGTGTGTAGTGTTGAGGATGGTCGTGTGTGTAGTGTTGAGGATTGTTGTGTGTGTAGTGTTGAGGATGGTCGTGTGTGTAGTGTTGAGGATGGTTGTGTGTGTAGTGTTGAGGATGGTCGTGTGTGTAGTGTTGAGGATGGTTGTGTGTGTAGTGTTGAGGATGGTCGTGTGTGTAGTGTTGAGGATGGTTGTGTGTGTAGTGTTGAGGATGGTTGTGTGTGTAGTGTTGAGGATGGTCGTGTGTAGTGTTGAGTATGGTTGTGTGTAGTGTTGAGGATGGTCGTGTGTAGTGTTGAGGATGGTCGTGTGTAGTGTTGAGGATGGTTGTGTGTAGTGTTGAGGATGGTCGTGTGTGTAGTGTTGAGGATGGTTGTGTGTGTAGTGTTGAGGATGGTTGTGTGTAGTGTTGAGGATGGTTGTGTGTGTAGTGTTGAGGATGGTCGTGTGTGTAGTGTTGAGGATGGTTGTGTGTAGTGTTGAGGATGGTCGTGTGTGTAGTGTTGAGGATGGTTGTGTGTAGTGTTGAGGATGGTCGTTTGTGTAGTGTTGAGGATGGTTGTGTGTGTAGTGTTGAGGATGGTCGTGTGTAGTGTTGAGGATGGTTGTGTGTAGTGTTGAGGATGGTTGTGTGTGTAGTGTTGAGGATGGTCTTGTGTGTAGTGTTGAGGATGGTCGTGTGTAGTGTTGAGGATGGTCGTGTGTAGTGTTGAGGATGGTCGTGTGTAGTGTATGTGGTTATTGTGATGGAGGTAGTGTGTGTGGTTATTGTAATGGAGGTAGTGTATGTGGTTATTGTAATGGAGGTAGTGTGTGTGGTTATTGTAATGAAGGTAGTGTGTAGTGTGTGTGGTTATTGTAATGAAGGTAGTGTATAGTGTGTGTGGTTATTGTAATGGAGGTAGTGTGTAGTGTATGTGGTTATTGTAATGATGGTAGTGTGTAGTGTATGTGGTTATTGTAATGAAGGTAGTGTGTAGTGTATGTGGTTATTGTGATGATGGTAGTGTGTAGTGTATGTGGTTACCGTAAAAACGGTAGTGTGTAGTGAATGTGGGTACAGGAGGCCTGGTCGACGACCGGGCCGTGAGGAAGCTAAGCTTCGAAAACACCTCAAATTACATTAATGACGAAAGTGTGTAGTGTATGTGGGTAGAGCAGTGACGGTTGAGTGTAATGTATGTAGGTACAGCAATGATGGTATTGTGTAGTTACAGTAATGATGGTATTGTTTAGTTACAGTAATGATGGTATTGTGTAGTTACAGTAATGATGGTATTGTGTAGTTACAGTAATGATGGTATTGTGTAGTTACAGTAATGATGGTATTGTGTTGTTACAGTAATGATGGTATTGTGTAGTTACAGTGATGATGGTATTGTGTAGTTACAGTGATGATGGTGTTGTGTAGTTACAGTGATGATGGTATTGTGTAGTTACAGTGATGATGGTATTGTGTAGTGTATATGGTTATTGTAGTGAAGGAAGTGTGTTTTGTATGTGGTTATTGTGATGAAGGTAGTGTTTAGTGTATGTGATTACAGTAATGACGGTAATGTGTAGTGTATGTGGTTACAGTAATGAAGGAATAGTAATAATTATTAAATATTTATATTATTATAATAATTATTATAATAATAATATTTTTAATTAATATATATTATTCTTTCTTGTGCTGGGTCATGAAGGAAGCCTGCCTCGGGTTAAAGGCAGCTGTGACCATCTTTGTCTGGAACCCATAGGTGCGGGGTTCGAACGTTCACCTCCTGGGGCTCGTTTGGCCCAAGCTCTTCAAGTGGCTGGGATCGTTCTTGGCCTTGCTGGGGTGGGTCTTCGTCGGCCTCGACCACCACGGTGTTCGGGTTTGTAGTCCCTGTGCCTCTTTTACCAACTACGAAGTAAACTCCTGTCGTGTCTTCATGCTTCACAGCATCACTGGAAACACTGACCTGGTCAAAATCTCAATAATGCCACCTGGTCTTCAGTACTATTGTCTAGGGTTAAGTAAAAGTAAACAAAATTTACCGGTTTACTGGGGCATATCTAGGCAAGACACTGTAACATAGGTAAACAACTTTATACAACTGCTACTCCCAAAGTATATAATATATCTTCAATCAAAGCTTTTCGGAATCATTATCATGCACACATCAATTGTACACCCTATGAACTAGCTGTCACTAGGCTCCAATCCTAGTGCAATGGTACACTAATTCTAGCATGCTACAATATCAAGGATACAGGATGGTGGTGCCACAATAATCAATTAGTGGGTGAGGAATCAGTATCAATCAGGATACATAACAATCAATCAAGGTCCTCAGATTCCCACCACATATATGCCATTCAAAAATATCGCCTACCACCTGTTCCACAAAAATGGTGTACACCGGTAGTTACGATCCATCACACATAAACACGGTTACATTACACCCCAGAAGCTTACAAGGTCCTTAGACCGAAAATATGTGCCACAAACAGTAGCAAGATCAAGTGCACCTGCCCCGGCTGACAAGCCAGAGAACAGTAAGCTGGCGACGGGCGCCGAGCCGCGATAGGCACAGTATTACATTGCAAGTAAACCATCAGTACTCTTTAAAATATTACAACCACAGAACAAAACATTTTCAAGTAAATAAATCCTTGAGCATACACCGAACTAATTAAATATCACAAAATACAACTGCTGGTATAACATAAGAGCAGTATATAAACACACAAGAGAACACATAATCATATGCCAAAATATACAGAGAGAATTTCTATCTTCAGAACTTGGTACTATTGACTCTGACCGGTAAGCATTGGGGGAGGGGGTTGGGGGGAAGGGGGTTGGGGGGGAAGGGGGTTGGGGGGTTGGGGGTTGGGGGGGAAGGGGGTTAAGGAAGGATTCAAAGAACTTGCCAAGTCAATCTGCCACTTCACAATAATCACTCCAACTACAATACCAAGTCACAGAACCCAAGAGCTCAGACTGTTCACACCACATCGTCTGGAGAATCTCAAAGCAACCTTCTAACCCAATCAAGTTAGCCAGTACTTGTGCCCCTCCCTGTTTATTCAGTAGCTGCCCAAAACAGATTTGAACACATGACAGAGGAGGACACTGACAAAAGACCAGTTGTATTTGTTGATGAAACCCAAGTGAGTTTGACCCCAGACAAGACGCAGACATCCTAAGCAACGTAAGTTACAAACAGTGAATTGTACAGTTTTTAGTGATGGTCTTCAAGTATCGGGTCTTGTCCATGGTCTTCGTAGATACAGGTGCCAAAATAAATATTGTCAAGACTTCAGCTCTTAGAGATATTGTAAGTAAGCACTCTGTTATGGTGAGTGAGTCACCAATGACTTTACTGAGTGGTGTTTCTGGGAATAAAGTAACAATCAAAGTGAAAATAAACTAATCACTCAAGTTAAAGGACATCATGCTTTCTATAACATGCCTAGTTGTGAACAGTATCAGCTTTCCTGGTGACATATTACTAGGGTTGTACACCATGATTGATGAAAATATTGTATTGTTTCCCTATCGTTGAAACATTAGTATTAAAGTCTATGTCATGCCATTGTGTAGTATGTATAGAAAGGATCACGAGTTCAACCATCAGGAAAATTATGTTTATTTTGTTGACAGCCGACTTGCCATCGTTGGTATGTCAGGCCCATGTCACAGTAACATACCCGAAAAGCAGACATTCAATTGAAGCATCGTAGTTGTGTGGTTGCTCAGGAAGTGAGTATGGAGACTTTCTGGACGGGGGATGCCCTAACGGATTGTCATTGTCTTGCTCGCCAAGCGGCTTCCATCTCTGAGGTCAGTGGTTCTACGGCTGCTGAAACTGTGCTGCACTCTCACTCGCTCACAAGAGTTAGAGTTAAGATTGAGAGAGTGCATGAGTTATTGGATATCATTGTAAACAGTGAAACGTGTACGTATGTTGAACCTTCCTCTCATGTAGTGCAGGATGGTACAGTTACATTGTACGTTGCAAACACTAGCAGTGCCAACATCCATCTCCAGTCTGGCACCCACATTGTAGAGTTTGCCCATTACTGGTTAATGGTGCGAGTGGTGGATGATGTCTCCGTGGAGCATGTTGTGTGTGCACTCTCACACCAGGAGAATGTGGATCTCAGCCAGAGGTGCAAGTGCAATACCTCAATCCTACTGATTTCCCCTGACTCCATGGTTCATCTTATAGGAAATTTTGAACAAGAATAGCGCAGCTTTACCTTTACTTTACCTTTAACTTTACATTAACAGTAACTTTACCAGGCGACACGTATGATCTTACATCTCTTATTACTCATAAAATTCCCCCTGTGCCAGGAACTAGACCAATTTACGTACCAGCTTATCGTTTACTACATTCTCAGAGAGCAGAAACTGATAGACTTATAGAGGAAATGCTACAGGATGATGTAATATAGCAAAGTAATTCACCAAGGAACACTCCATTGATTATCGTTCTAAAACGAGATGGGACGTAGAGACCAGAAACGACTATTAGAAGCTGAACAGAGTAACTATACCTGACTGTTTCCCACTTCGTCCTAAATGAGTTGTTGTAAAACATAGGTCGACACAAGGTATTCTCAACTTTAGATTTGTTGCAAGGATTCTGACAAAACCCATTTGATGAGTGTTACGTCCCCTTGACCTCTGGGTATGGTTCCTCTGTTACAGTTGTTAACAAATATATAATAATACCACATTTTTATATGCATTTAAACCTGTAGATAATTCTATTGCGAACACATTGATACCAAAATGAAAGACCTAGGATGACAATTGAGGTGACCAAAATGAAAAAGAGTGTATACATTTTATCGCTCTTGTGCGCTCCCTGGTAACACACTCTCGCTTTCTTTGTTTGTTGCGGATGGTAAGCCGGGCTTTTGGAGTTTTTATGCCTTTAGTCCTGTAGAGAATTCTATTGCGAACACATTGATGCCAAATTGAAAAACCTAGGATGAGAATTGAGGTAACAAAGTTGAAAAGGGTATACACTTTTCAGTATTATCACGCTCTCTAATGTAATGAGAGTTGCCTGAGGGTGGCTCAGCTTTCTTTTTCTGGTACCCTTGGGCTACATTCATCTTGTCGGCGGGTGGAGCGCGCTGCTGTCTTTGACATTATATGCACATAGTTCTGTTGGGAATTCTATTGCGAACGCATTGATACCAAAATGAAAGACATAGGACGAGAATTAAGGTGACAAAGTTGAAAAGAGTATACACTTTTCAGTATTTCCGCACACTACCAGGGAATGTCCAAAAAAAAATGGAGAGAGTGGAGGGGTAACTTGCCCAAAACGCGAAAGTGTTTGGGGAGATTAACTTTCGTTCAATACTATTATGCAAGAGGAGCCACACATCTATGGTTCATCCAATAAAATCAGCAGACTTCTAGATGTTACTACTGCTCGGCTTAGACTCGGTTACAAGTATTTCTGGGAATTCTCATTATCTGCCGATGTAGACCTGACCAAATGTTAACTGTCAACAAAATTATTTGCACACCCTCCGTCACTATGTGATAGTGAATTCAGAGACAATTCTATAACCAATGTACCAACGATGTGTCAATATTTCATTCAAAATGATCTGGTACCAGAAATTTTAGCCAAATATCCCCAGTTTGCTAACTGTAAGTAGTAACTAAGTGATTGTAACCTATCCACCGCTGCCCACTGGATGGGGAGCGGTGTGCAGGACAAACATATCAATTGTGACACTAGCTCTCCACATATGTCAGTTGCTTAATTTAGAAACTGTACTTGTGATCGATCTCGAACCCATTGTTGATGTGACGACTTATACTGAATTTTGTAACTAGCTCATCAAGATTGTAACTTGCTTAGCTAAATGAATTGTGGGGTTCAGTCCCTGAGCCCATTATGTGCCTCTGCAACCCTTTCCACTACCGCCCACAAGATGGGTATGGGGTGCATAATAAGTGAACTAAACTAACTTTAAGGCATCCTGAAAGAAAGCTTGGAGGGCTTGAAAAATTGCAGAACGAAGCCTTGAGGATAATCCTTGGGTGCCTTCGTACCACAAAGATACTTAATATGAGAAAGGAACTTAATATTCCGAGCGTTGTTTATCGTGTTACTGAAAATAACTGTCAAATTGGTATAAAAATGCTTAGGCTAGCTCATCCTAACTCTTGCACAGAAGCCCTCCAGAATTTCTTTATTGAATGTAAACATTGTTTCAAATAGATAAATAAAATTGGAACTGAACTCAGAAAGTATCAGATTTATAATTTGTACCAAGAGAGACAACAATAGCACTTTCCTGCACTGTAGGAAATTACACCCTTTTCAATTTTAATCCCTCCCTTTCCATCAAAGGAGCAAATTAGAGATCAGTCCCAGCTTTGTTTTGAGGCAAAGCTCAACGTCTTAAGCCATATTGATGCTCTGTCCACAGAGCATTCTCTCTCTCAAATCATATACACTGAAGGTTTCCTACAGCGCCCAACGGGTGCAGCTGGAAGTGCAGTTGTCCTGGCAATAGGATATGACTTATATTTTGAGTGGGGAGTCCGTATAAACAACTGGGCCTCTACCCTTCAGACTGAACTATTTGCCTTGCTCCTTGCACTGAAATGTGTACAAGTATCCAAACTTGATACATTAATTGTAAGTGACTCTTTATCATCCTTAATTGCTCTCAACTCTTTAAGACATAACTGTAACATGCTTGTGTCTGAAGCTAGACACAAATACAATAACAACTTGAGGAACCTTATCATAAACAATAATCTCAACAAAAATCACATAGTTCTCAGAGGTGATTTCAATATTGACCTAGGGCTACAAAATAACCCTCAAGTAGACTATTTCCTCAACAGCATGAATTCCTGTATGCTCATCCCCGCAATCACCAGGCCCACCCGAGTCACTCAAACATCTGCGACTACCCTGGATCACTGATGGACCAACATAACAGCTCCTCTTACATCAAGTATAATCACTGACAGAACAACTGACCACTATCCTACCTTCCTTGTAGCGAACATGGCCATAACACCACCAGGTAACAAGAAAATTACCTTTAGGTTACAATGTGAAGCGGCAATAGGCAATCTCACAAATGCCCTCCACAATGTAAACTGGGAATCTAAATTTATCAATACACAGGATAATAATTCGTTAACTAGCCTCTTTCCAAAATTTAAAGCCTTTACAATACTTATTGTCCTCTCCTCACCAAGCAAGTTACTGGCAAAAAGGTTAAATAATCCCTGGCTCACTAATGGCATACTTAAAGCAATCGACAAGAAACATGAATATGAAAAAAAAACTTAGGATTGGCCTAGTTGGAAAAGAAGTAGTTAAGAGGTACTCATCAGTGCTTACCAGTATAATAAGAGCAAAGCGTTCCTATTACGAGAATAGATTCAAAGAAGCAAAAGGCAACATAAAAAGCACATGGAGAGCCATCTCTACCATCCTAGGAGCTAAACAACATTTACATAATAAGATAAAAATCTCCAAGGATGGTTATACACCTGCAACAGATCTTGAAACAGCAACTGAATTTAATAGCTTCTTTTCATCGTTTGGTGCTCACCTTGCCCGAAAAATCCCGGAGACTCAGACATATGTTACCACATATCTTTCACGCAGCTATCCAAACTCTCTTCTCCTCTCTCCGGTCAGCCCTACAGATGTTGTGTCCATCATTCACTCGCTAAAAACCAAAGCTGGGAACATTAGTGAAATACCATCGATGGTACACAGGCGTGCCTCCCATGCCCTTGCACCATCCATAGCACTGCTGTTCAACAAATCCCTAGAGTGTCATACCTTCCCTGATATCCTTAAAAAAGCAAGAGTAACGCCAGTTCATAAAGGAGGTAACACGGCAGACATAAATAATTACAGACCCATATCGAATCTACCTATATTATCAAATATATATATTTTTTTTTTTTACAAACAGCTCTACTCCAATCTTGTAAAATTCAATATACTAAGTCCCTGTCAGTTTGGCTTCCGCTCCCAAAAGAGTACCAATGATGCTATTGTTAGTCTGCTTGACTTAATCTTCTCAGCCCTTGACAAAAGTGAGTTTCCAATTGAACTCTTCATCGGCCTGAGAAAGGCCTTTGATACTGTTAACCATAACTACCTCTTACTTAAATTCCACCATTATGGAATCCGTGGCCTTGCCCTAAACTATATCCGATCCTATCTTAGTAACAGACACCAATATGAAGCCATCAATGATATAACCTCTCCCACTCTACCACTTAATTACCGTAAAGGTGCCACAGAGCAGCATCCTAGGACCCTCCTGTTTCTTATATACATCAATGATCTCCCTAATGTCTCTAACATACTTAAACCTATATTGTTGGCTGATGATACTACTCATCTACTCTGACCCCAACCCACTCCTGTTAAATAATGTTGTAAACAATTAATTAAAAAAAAGTCTACTTGTGGATGTCAACCAACAAACCTCACACAAAACATAGAAAAGACCTACTATATCTTATTTGGAAACAAATCAACAAATGCAATTCAGCTTCAGATAGATAATGTAAACATTAGCAATAAAAATGATGGAAAGTTTCTTAGCCTATACTTAGACAAGAGACTCAACTTCCGCACCCATATACAACACATAACTAAAAAGGTTTCTAAAACAGTTGGTATACTGTTTAAGATCAGATATTATGTACCCTACTCTGCTCTCCTCTCACTCTATTATGCACTTATCTATCCCTATCATTCTTATGGCGTTTGTGCTTGGGGTTCAACCTCTGCAAACTACCTCAAGCCCATCATCATCCAGTAAAAATCTGCTATCAGGACAATAACTAACTCTACCTTCAGACAACACACAGCTCCCTTGTTCAAATCCTTAAACATGCTAAACAAATTCACTCCATACATTCTCCTGTGTAAATTACGTTTATAAAGCCCTTTTTCTAACTGCAAACCCTGTTCTGAAACTCTTCCTGGACAGATGTAATAGAACACATGGCCACGTCCCCACCAGACATAAATATCTCTTTGATATCCCCAGAGTCAAACTTAATCTATGTAAACACTCTATGTAAATAAAGGGACCTAGTCTATGGAACTCACTCCCTTATAATGATTTGAAAAGCTGTCCAACTTCTGCCATATTCAAAAATAAAACCAAAAAGTACCTGTAGTACTTTTTAAGTACGAGGGAGTAATGCGCAAAGCGTCCCTCACCTGTGACGTCACAGCGTCACCTGACGCCATATCAACACATCGGCCATTTTGTCGTCAGTTCAGTCATGGCGAGGACCAACCCTTCATGCAAACTGCACCTACTATCAAGAAGAAGAAGATTTTGTGTTCCACCGATAGTATTATCGTAAGTAAGCACTTATATTTTATATTTTATTAAATTAATTGATTCTATTTTTCTGTAATAAAGGTCCAAAGGGTTGTTAAGGAACAAGGGTGTAGCGATACCGACGCTCGGTGCGCTCAACTCACACCAAAGTATCACCTGTGTAGCTTCTGTAATTAGTGTTAATTAGTTATGCTATAAGATAATGAAGCGAGTATAAGATTAACTCGCTACAAGGGTACTGTGTTGGGAGGTGAGGGCTGTTACTGGTGTCTGTGGGGATGTGAGGACTTGTACCAACCACTATCACCACCAGTACCTTGTCTTGCACCCTGCTTAGTATTCCTATTGAGATATGAAGTATTATTGCATTCATATAATTATTCATTCACAGTCATTACTATTTTTATGGGCTATGTTCTGTTACCCTAATGCTTTTTACCCCTGGGCATGTCCATTTACTCTCCAGCCCTTCACAAGCCACTGCTGCACCCCCTCCATGCCCATACTTACTGTGCTTATTCTTACAGGACTGCACTGCATTATGTGGTGCTCACTGCCTGGACACCTTGATACATGCATTATAGGGTTCTGGTGGTAGTTCTACTCACCAAGCCCTTCCAAGGCCAGGCTTGACATGTGAGAGCTTGGTCCAACAGGCTGTTGCTTGGACAGGCCCCTCAGGCCCACATATCCACCACAGCCTTGTTTGTCCGGCACTTCAAAATCAAATGTTTATTTACGTAAGGTACATACATATTTTTAGGTAAGGTACTCTTTATTTGGGTAAATTTATCTTCGTAGTATTTAGCTTTGGCTCGTCTAATTATCTTGGATAGCAATAACGAGTAATTCTTTGAGAATTCTTTGGAGACAATTCCTAACCTATACTTCTCCCAACCTATACTTCTTCTCAAGGTCATCTTCACTTCTTGAAGATGTTCAGGTTTTCTCTTGAAGATGTCGACGGTTGTTCCAGCAATACTGTATTTCTTTTATTGCTGAAAACCTGTTTTCAGCCATAAAAAAATAATCCTGAATCCAGAAAAAAATCCCTTTTGTATCGTCTGGAAATTTTCAAATATTGCTGATCAAACCTGAGTCTAAATTATTTGTATATATTATGAATTACAGAGGTCCCAGGACAGGGTTTTTAGGCACTCCACTTACATTTTCCCACTCTGACTTAACCCCCATTTATACAAACTCAGTCTTATCTTTTAGCTAATAATTTATTGTACACACCATACTCAGCCTGTGTAGGGTAGTTTATTGTGCATGTGTAGTATATATATTTGTGTAGTATATTTGGTATATTTAATGCCTCTAACCTCTCCTCATAGTTCTTGTCCTTCAGTTCTGGGAGCCACTTAGTAGCATGTCTTTGCACCTTTTCCAGTTTGTTTATGTGCTTCTTAAGATATGGGCACCATACAACCGCTGCATATTCCAACTTTGGTCTAACAAAAGTCGTGAACAATTTCTTGAGTATTTCGCCATCCATGCATTTAAAAGCTCTGAATATTATCCTTTACCTGCAATTGGTTGTTGCTGTATTTATAGAATATGATTTGTTCTACTTTACATTTGTTTGTTCCTTTTTTTCAAAATTTCTTTCTGCCTCTCTCCTCACTGCCGTGTAGTAGTTTCTCTTTGTATTACTGGTATGTTTGGGGGTTTGGCCCCTTCGTATATTGATTCCATTTTTGTGTCTTTTGGTCTCTGTCCGTCTTGAAATTTCAGTTGAACAAATCCTGTTTCCTAGTTCTGCATCTTTGTTTTGGTATAAATGTTTTTGTTCCTTTATCATATATTTCACAAAATTGACATACTGTGCATTAATTCATCTCAATTACTTCCTTTCCTAACAGCAAGCCTTTCCAGTAAAATTCTTTGAATTCTTTTCTGACTTCTGGCCTAATGTTTGTTTTATCCTAGTGTGTATGATGCCTAGCGTGTGTCTGGTGCCTGTTGTGTTAAACCGAAGATAAATGCATAAGTATAGGTCAGTAATTTCTCCAGCTTTGAAAGGGGCTTTCATTATGCAGCAGTATTCCACTCTAGAGAGCACTAGCGTCTTGAAAACTATCATCATCGGTATAGCATCTCTAGTGTGAAAAGTTCTTGTTATCTATCCTGTCATTTTTCTTGCAGTTGTGACGGCTACTTTATTGTGTTCTTTAAATGTAAGGCCTTCTGACATCAGTACACCCAAATCCTTTACGTTGCTTTTCCGTTCAATGTTATGATTTGACTGAGTTTTGTAAGTGGTTTCCGTTTTTATATTTTTTATTTTTTCCGTAGCGCATGAGCTGAAACTTATGTTCGTTAATCACCATGTTATTTTCTGTAGCCCATAGAAAGACCTGATTTACATCTGATTGGAGGTTTGCCGTGTCCTCTATGTTGCCTACTCTCGTGAAGATTCTAGTGTCATCTGCAAAGGATGATCAAGTACTATAGGTTGTGTCCTTGTCTATGTCCGATATGAGGATGAGAAAAAGTATTGGAGCAAGCACAGTACGCTTGGGGACTGAGCTCTTTACGGTTGATGGTCCAGATTTTATTTTGTTGACTACTACACATTGGGTTCTATTAGTCAGGAAGTTGTATATCCATCTGCCTATTTTTCCGGTAATTCCTTTTGAACGCATTTTATGTGCAATAACACAATGGTCACATTTGTCAAAGGCTTTTTTTTGTCAAAGCGTTTTGTTTGTCTTCCATGGCATCTAGTGCCATGTCAGAGTGGTCCAGCAACTGTGATAGGCAAGAGCGCCCTGTTCTGAAACCATGTTGTCTGGGGTTATGGAGATGCTGTGATTCCATGTATTTTGTGATCTTACTTCTTAGCATTCTCTCAAAGATTTTTATGATGTGCGATGTTAGTGCTATCGGTCTGTAGTTTTTTGCCTCTGCCTTATTTCCTCCTTTATGGGGCGGTGCTATCTCTGCTGTTTTTAGTATGTCAGGGACAATGCCAGTATCTTGGCTTTGTCTCCAAAGAATGTGAAGGGCCTGCGATAACGTTTTTTACAGTTCTTGATGAATATAGAGTTCCAAGAGTCAGGGCCTGGTGCAGAGTGCATAGGCATACTGTCTATGGCTTCTTCAAAATCCAGTGGGGATAGGATCACATCTGATTTATGATTTGATGTTGGTATCATATCCATGAAAAATTCATTTGGGTTATCAATCAGATGGATGGAGAGCTACACTCGTGGTGTCCCATTTTCCCAGCACTCTGTCATATAATGCTTTGAAACTTTTGACGGATTTGGCCTCCACCACCTTCTCACCTAACATGTTCCAACCGTTTACCATTCTGTTTGCAAAAGTGAATTGTCTTACATTTCTTCGGCATCTTTGTTTAGTTCGTTTAAATCTATAACCTCTTGTTCTTGAAATTCCAGGTCTCGGGAAATCTTCCCTATCAAGTTTATCAATTCCTGTTACTGTTTTGTACGTAGTGATCATATCTCCTCTTTTCCTTCTGTCTTCTAGTTTGGAATATTTAATGCCTCTAATGTCTCCTCATAAATCCTGCCCTTCAGTTTTGGTATGAATGTTTGTGTGCCTTCATCGTATATTTTGCAAAATATGGAATACATCTCATTTACTTTACTTTAAGAATATGGTTCGATCAATTAAAAACCCTCTTGTTCAAATTGCAAAGAGACTGAAAGAGATGCAGCATGCTCAATGGATTATATATTAGTGATTATTATTAGGATTATATATTAGTGAATCATATTAGTGATTCAATTATTATGGTCATAAAACAATAAACAAATAGTTTTGGTGTTATTACACTCTATTCACAGGTTATATATAAGTATCTGCATGTTTTGTTCACCATTACAAACCACTAAGTTGGTTTGATTTTTGTTGAGATTGTTATTTATGATAAGATTCCTTACGTTATCTGAGAATGAAGCTATGTCGGTATTGGGAAATCTATAGATGGCACTTATAGTCAAGGAGGATTTAAGGGATTTACTGGAGAACTTGGCAAAGGTATATTCACAATAGTCGTCTCTATTACTAATGAGACTATTGCAGATGAAGGTATCTTTGTAAGATATTGCTATGCCACCTCCTTTTTTTATTAGGCCTGCAGTTGTGAATGGCTTTATTATCACCATTGTATTATCACCTGACCTAATGCGGGTATAAAATCAACTAATATATATATATATATATATATATATATATATATATATATATATATATATATATATATATATATATATATATATATATATATATATATATATATATATATATATATATATATATATATATATATATATATATATATATACAGTATATATATATATATATATATATATATATACAGTATATATATATATATATATATATATATATATATATATATATATATATATATATATATATATATATATATATATATATTCAAAATTCGTCAGTGTACTACATTTTTGTTGTTGCTTTTAGGTGATGCTTTTAACCAGTGTACGTGGGTCTGATTGTGCAACCATGGTTCGAAGAATAATGAAGATATGAACAAACGGCCTGTGGTCACTATACAGTCTGGAAGGGCAAAAGAAGAAATTGGCATTTCTACAAAAACAAGAACTATATAATGTTATTTTAAGTAAGTAACCAAAAAATTAAATAATTTTTTTAAAGTTTAAAATTCACTTAAAAATGTAAATTTTAAGTTAAAAAATTTTAACCAAAAAACTTGATATTTTTCATATTTGGAACCATTCCATAATCCCAAGCATAAATGATTATATTTCTATCACTTGCTCTTAAGATTGTTTCATTTAATAGAGGTTGGGCATAATTGTTCTCTGCTGCTAATAGAACTGACTGACTTAGCTATAGGAAAATGTAAAATTAATTGGTTTATCCATTACAGTATTTTGCAGTTTATTTCATGATCCTGTGCTTAATACTTGCATAAATAGTAGATTACAAAATGCATTTTTATATCATTAGTATTGAATAATAATAATGCAAATAATTGACTTATAAATGATGTACAATTAATTGGTAGGTGATATTATATTATTAATATTTTTTCATTCTTGCAAAGCCTTAACAAAGCCATTAACATGTTAATATAAACTTGATCACCTTCCACTTATTTTCTCATGTGCTACCTACATGTACAAAACCTTATTCCTAAATGCATATTTTGTTCTGAAACTTGTCCTTTATATGTTGTGTATCACCATCTCTGGAGAGTTTTATCTGATTGATGTATAAATTACTTTTAATTTTACAGAATATTATTGTTATACTGAATTTATTATTATATAAATAACTTAATTTTACAGAATCATCTATCAACGCACATCCACAAGTTGAGGAGGAGGATGTGACCTTCCAGATTTCTGAAGTACTGAAACATGCACCAAACAGGCCTGGTGGATCTAGGTACAAGGTAAAATAATTTAATTTTTTTTTTTTTTTTCCTAATTGTCCGATATATATATATATATATATATATATATATATATATATATATATATATATATATATATATATATATATATATATATATATATATATATATGTCTAACCTAGTAGCCAGAACGCACTTCTCAGCCTACTATGCAAGGCCAAATTTGCCTAATAAGCCAAGTTTTCCTGAATTAATATAGTTTCTATAATTTTTTTCTTATGAAATGATAAAGCTACCCATTTCATTATGTATGAGGTCAATGTTTTTTTATTGGAGTTAAAATTAACGTAGATATATGACCGAACCTAACCAACCCTACCTAACCTAACCTAACCTATCTTTATAGGTTAGGTTAGGTTAGGTAGTAGAGAAAGTTAGGTTAGGTTAGGTTAGGTAGTCGAAAAACAATTAATTCATGAAAACTTGGCTTATTAGGCAAATCGGGCCTTGCATAGTAGGCTGAGAAGTGAGTTCTGGCTACTAGGTACGACATATATATATATATATATATATATATATATATATATATATATATATATATATGTCGTACCTAATAGCCAGAACGCACTTCTCAGCCTACTATTCAAGGCCCGATTTGCCTAATAAGCCAAGTTTTCATGAATTAATGTTTTTTCGTCTACCTAACCTACCTAACCTAACCTAACCTAGCTTTTTTTGGCTACCTAACCTAACCTTACCTATAAATATAGGTTAGGTTAGGTTAGGTAGGGTTGGTTAGGTTCGGTCATATATCTACATTAATTTTAACTCCAATAAAAAAAAATTGACCTCATACATAAAGAAAAGGGTTGCTTTATCATTTCATAAGAAAAAAATTATAGTAAATATATTTATTCAGGAAAACTTGGCTTATTAGGCAAATCGGGCCTTGAATAGTAGGCTGAGAAGTGAGTTCTGGCTACTAGGTACGACATATATATATATATATATATATATATGTCGTACCTAGTAGCCAGAACGCACTTCTCTGCCTACTATGCAAGGCCCGATTTGCCTAATAAGCCAAGTTTTCATGAATTAATTATTTTTCGACTACCTAACCTACCTAACCTAACCTAACCTAACTTTTTCGGCTACCTAACCTAACCTAACCTTTAAAGATAGGTTAGGTTAGGTTAGGTAGGGTTGGTTAGGTTCGGTCATATATCTACGTTAATTTTAACTCCAATAAAAAAAAATTGATGCTATACGTAATGAAATGGGTAGCTTTATCATTTCATGAGAAAAAAATTAGAGAAAATATATTAATTCAGGAAAACTTGGCTTATTAGGCAAATCGGGCCTTGCATAGTAGGCTGAGAAGTGCGTTCTGGCTACTAGGTACGACATATATATATATATATATATATATATATATATATATATATATATATATATATATATATATATATTGTGTGTGTGTGTGTGTGTGTGTGTGTGTGTGTGTGTGTGTGTGTGTGTGTGTGTGTGTGTGTGTGTCGTACCTAGTAGCCAGAACGCACATCTCAGCCTACTATACAAGGCCCGATTTGCCTAATAAGCCAAGTTTTCATGAATTAATGTTTTTTCGACTACCTAACCTAACATTTTCAGCTACCTAACCTAACCTCTAAAGATAGTTTAGGTAGGGTTGGTTAGGTTCGGTCATATATCTATATTAATTTTAACTCCAATAAAAAAAGAATTGACCTCATACATAATGAAATGGATAGCTTTATCATTTCATAAGAAAAAAAATAGAGAAAATATATTAATTAATGAAAACTTGGCTTATTAGGCAAATCGGGCCTTGCATAGTAGGCTGAAAAGTGCATTCTGGCTACTAGGTACGACATATATATATATATATTTTATTAAATATGACCGAAAAAGTAAGATTAATAATTCTAACACGAATTTTCTCAATCTTTCGTACATTATGCTTCACTGTTGGAGGTAAATCAAAAATCACTTCTCCAAAATTCATTTTTATTTCTAGTCTGACGCGACACGGGCGCGTTTCGTAAAACTTATTACATTTTCAAAGACTTCACATATACACAACTGATTAGAACTTGCGTTTCCCTGATTTTATATCTACATTTGAGTGAGGTGGGAAGGGTGATGTGGCATTACATTTGAGTAAGGTGGGAAGGATGATGTGGCATTAGAGGATATTAATAGGGTATTAAAAGTATCAACACAAGACAGAACACGAAACAATGGATATTGAATAGAAGTGTTTGTAGAAAGCCTATTGGTCCATATTTCTTGATGCTTCTATATTGGAGCGGAGTCTTGAGGTGGGTAGAATATAGTTGTGCAATAATTGGCTGTTGATTGCTGGTGTTGACTTCTTGATGTGTAGTGCCTCGCAAACGTCGAGCCGCCTGCTATCGCTGTATCTATCGATGATTTCTGTGTTGTTTACTAGGATTTCTCTGGCGATGGTTTGGTTATGGGAAGAGATTATATGTTCCTTAATGGAGCCCTGTTGTTTATGCATCGTTAAACGCCTAGAAAGAGATGTTGTTGTCTTGCCTATATACTGGGTTTTTTGGAGCTTACAGTCCCCAAGTGGGCATTTGAAGGCATAGACGACGTTAGTCTCTTTTAAAGCGTTCTGTTTCGTGTCTGGAGAGTTTCTCATGAGTAGGCTGGCCGTTTTTCTGGTTTTATAGTAAATCGTCAGTTGTATCCTCTGATTTTTGTCTGTAGGGATAACGTTTCTATTAACAATATCTTTCAGGACCCTTTCCTCTGTTTTATGAGCTGTGGAAAAGAAGTTCCTGTAAAATAGTCTAATAGGGGGTATAGGTGTTGTGTTAGTTGTCTCTTCGGAGGTTGCATGGCTTTTCACTTTCCTTCTTATGATGTCTTGGATGAAACCATTGGAGAAGCCGTTATTGACAAGAACCTGCCTTACCCTACAGAGTTCTTCGTCGACTTGCTTCCATTCTGAGCTGTGGCTGAGAGCACGGTCGACGTATGCGTTAACAACACTCCTCTTGTACCTGTCAGGGCAGTCGCTGTTGGCATTTAGGCACATTCCTATGTTTGTTTCCTTTGTGTAGACTGCAGTGTGGAAACCTCCGCCCTTTTCCATGACTGTTACATCTAGAAAAGGCAGCTTCCCATCCTTTTCCGTCTCGTAAGTGAAACGCAGCACGGAACTCTGCTCAAATGCCTCCTTCAGCTCCTGCAGATGTCTGACATCAGGTACCTGTGTAAAAATGTCGTCAACATACCTGCAGTATATGGCCGGTTTCAAGTTCATGTCGACTAAGACTTTTTGCTCGATGGTACCCATGTAGAAGTTTGCAAACAGGACACCTAGGGGAGAACCCATAGCGACCCCATCTACTTGCTTATACATGTGCCCATCCGGGCTCAAGAAGGGTGCCTCTTTAGTACAAGCTTGGAGTAGTTTCCTCAGAATACTTTCTGGCATGTCAAGAGGAGTACAGGCTGGATCACGATACACTCTGTCGGCTATCATTCCGATTGTCTCGTCCACAGGTACGTTGGTGAACAGCGATTCTACGTCCAACGAGGCTCTTATCCCTGTGGCCCGTGCGCCCCACAGTAAGTCCACAAATTCCTTTGGAGACTTCAGGCTGAAGGCGCAAGGAACATAAGGAGTCAGCAGGCCGTTGAGTCGCTTCGCCAATCTGTACGTGGGTGTGGGTATCTGGCTAATGATTGGCCGAAGTGGGTTTCCAGGCTTGTGCGTCTTGACATTTCCATACGCATATCCAGGTTTATATTCCCCAATGATCTTTGGCAGGTGGAGTCCGGATTTCTTGGCGTTCACAGTTTCGATCAGTTTGTTGACCTTTGCTTTTAATTCGGCTGTAGTGTCCTTCGTTACCCTTTGGAACTTAGTTTGGTCAGAGAGTATGATGTTCATTTTCGCCAGATATTCGTCTTTTTTAAGAATGACATATATTGGCGACTTGTCACCTCTCCTGACAACTATCTCCTTGTTCTCACGAAGGCTTTTAGCTGCCGCTCTAAGCTCGGGGGACAGTATGGTGCTTCTGTAGTTGCCTCGATTCTTTCCTCCTTCTGCAATAAGGAGGTTGTCAGGAGAGGTGACAAGTCGCCAATATATGTCATTCTTAAAAAAGACGAATATCTGGCGAAAATGAACATCATACTCTCTGACCAAACTAAGTTCCAAAGGGTAACGAAGGACACTACAGCCGAATTAAAAGCAAAGGTCAACAAACTGATCGAAACTGTGAACGCCAAGAAATCCGGACTCCACCTGCCAAAGATCATTGGGGAATATAAACCTGGATATGCGTATGGAAATGTCAAGACGCACAAGCCTGGAAACCCACTTCGGCCAATCATTAGCCAGATACCCACACCCACGTACAGATTGGCGAAGCGACTCAACGGCCTGCTGACTCCTTATGTTCCTTGCGCCTTCAGCCTGAAGTCTCCAAAGGAATTTGTGGACTTACTGCGGGGCGCACGGGCCACAGGGATAAGAGCCTCGTTGGACGTAGAATCGCTGTTCACCAACGTACCTGTGGACGAGACAATCGGAATGATAGCCGACAGAGTGTATCGTGATCCAGCCTGTACTCCTCTTGACATGCCAGAAAGTATTCTGAGGAAACTACTCCAAGCTTGTACTAAAGAGGCACCCTTCTTGAGCCCGGATGGGCACATGTATAAGCAAGTAGATGGGGTCGCTATGGGTTCTCCCCTAGGTGTCCTGTTTGCAAACTTCTACATGGGTACCATCGAGCAAAAAGTCTTAGTCGACATGAACTTGAAACCGGCCATATACTGCAGGTATGTTGACGACATTTTTACACAGGTACCTGATGTCAGACATCTGCAGGAGCTGAAGGAGGCATTTGAGCAGAGTTCCGTGCTGCGTTTCACTTACGAGACGGAAAAGGATGGGAAGCTGCCTTTTCTAGATGTAACAGTCATGGAAAAGGGCGGAGGTTTCCACACTGCAGTCTACACAAAGGAAACAAACATAGGAATGTGCCTAAATGCCAACAGCGACTGCCCTGACAGGTACAAGAGGAGTGTTGTTAACGCATACGTCGACCGTGCTCTCAGCCACAGCTCAGAATGGAAGCAAGTCGACGAAGAACTCTGTAGGGTAAGGCAGGTTCTAGTCAATAACGGCTTCTCCAATGGTTTCATCCAAGACATCATAAGAAGGAAAGTGAAAAGCCATGCAACCTCCGAAGAGACAACTAACACAACACCTATACCCCCTATTAGACTATTTTACAGGAACTTCTTTTCCACAGCTCATAAAACAGAGGAAAGGGTCCTGAAAGATATTGTTAATAGAAACGTTATCCCTACAGACAAAAATCAGAGGATACAACTGACGATTTACTATAAAACCAGAAAAACGGCCAGCCTACTCATGAGAAACTCTCCAGACACGAAACAGAACGCTTTAAAAGAGACTAACGTCGTCTATGCCTTCAAATGCCCACTTGGGGACTGTAAGCTCCAAAAAACCCAGTATATAGGCAAGACAACAACATCTCTTTCTAGGCGTTTAACGATGCATAAACAACAGGGCTCCATTAAGGAACATATAATCTCTTCCCATAACCAAACCATCGCCAGAGAAATCCTAGTAAACAACACAGAAATCATCGATAGATACAGCGATAGCAGGCGGCTCGACGTTTGCGAGGCACTACACATCAAGAAGTCAACACCAGCAATCAACAGCCAATTATTGCACAACTATATTCTACCCACCTCAAGACTCCGCTCCAATATAGAAGCATCAAGAAATATGGACCAATAGGCTTTCTACAAACACTTCTATTCAATATCCATTGTTTCGTGTTCTGTCTTGTGTTGATACTTTTAATACCCTATTAATATCCTCTAATGCCACATCATCCTTCCCACCTTACTCAAATGTAATGCCACATCACCCTTCCCACCTCACTCAAATGTAGATATAAAATCAGGGAAACGCAAGTTCTAATCAGTTGTGTATATGTGAAGTCTTTGAAAATGTAATAAGTTTTACGAAACGCGCCCGTGTCGCGTCAGACTAGAAATAAAAATGAATTTTGGAGAAGTGATTTTTGATTTACCTCCAACAGTGAAGCATAATGTACGAAAGATTGAGAAAATTCGTGTTAGAATTATTAATCTTACTTTTTCGGTCATATTTAATAAAATATGTCTACAGGAAAGACTGCTACCAAAATATACTAATATATATATATATATATATGTCGTACCTAGTAGCCAGAACGCACTTCTCAGCCTACTATTCAAGGCCCGATTTGCCTAATAAGCCAAGTTTTCATGAATTAATTTTCTTTCGTCTACCTAACCTACCTAACCTAACCTAACCTAGCTTTTTTTGGCTACCTAACCTAACCTTACCTATAAATATAGGTTAGGTTAGGTTAGGTAGGGTTGGTTAGGTTCGGTCATATATCTACGTTAATTTTAACTCCAATAAAAAAAAATTGACCTCATACATAGAGAAAAGGGTTGCTTTATTATTTCATAAGAAAAAAATTATAGTAAATATATTAATTCAGGGAAACTTGGCTTATTAGGCAAATCGGGCCTTGAATAGTAGGCTGAGAAGTGAGTTCTGGCTACTAGGTACGACATATATATATATATATATATATATATATATATATATATATATATATATATATATTTATATATATGTCGTACCTAGTAGCCAGAACGCACTTATCAGCCTACAATGCAAGGCCCGATTTGCCTAATAAGCCAAGTTTTCATGAATTAATATGTTTTCTCTAGTTTTTTTCTTACGAAATGATAAAGCTACCCATTCCATTATGTATGAGGTCAATTTTTTTTTAATGGAGTTAAAATTAACGTAGATATATGACCGAACCTAACCAACCCTACCTAACCTAACCTAACCTATCTTCATAGGTTAGGTTCGGTTAGGTAGCAGAAAAAGTTAGGTTAGGTTAGGTTAGGTAGGTTAGGTAGTCGAAAAAACATTAATTCATGAAAACTTGGCTTATTAGGCAAATCGGGCCTTGAATAGTAGGCTGATAAGTACGTTCTGGCTATTAGGTACGACATATATATATATATATATATATATAGTGTGTGTGTAAATACCTAAGTGTAGTTACAGGATGAGACCGTCTTCCCAGCACTCTTTGTCATATAACGCTTTGAAACTACTGACAGTCTTGGCCTCCACCACCTTCTCACCTAACTTGTTCCAACCGTCTACCACGCTATTTGCGAAAGTGAATTTTCTTATATTTCTTTAGCATCTGTGTTAAGCTAGTTTCAATCTATGACCTCCTGTTCTTGAAGTTCCAGGTCTCAGGAAATCTTCGCTGTCGATTTTATCAATTCCTGATACTATTTTGTATGTAGTGATCATATCACCTCTTTCTTCTGTCTTTTAGTTTTGGCATATTTAATGCCTCTAACCTCTCCTCGTAGCTCTTGCCCTTCAGTTCTGGGAGCCACTTAGTAGCATGTCTTTGCACCTTTTCCAGTTTGTTGATGTGCTTCTTAAGATATGGGCCAACTTCTGTTGTTGGGCACCACACAACAGCTGTGCATATTCTAGCTTTGGCGTAACAAAAGTCATGAACAATTTCTTTAGTATATCACCATCCATGTATTTAAACGCAATTCTAAAGTTAGAAAGCGTAGCATAGGCTCCTCGCACAATATTCTTTATGTGGTTCTCAGGTGATAGTTTTCTATCTAGAACCACCCCTAGATCTCTTTCTTTATCAGAATTCTTTAAAGATTTCTCACATAATGTATAGGTTGTGTGGGGTCTATGTTCTCCTGTTCCACATTCCATAACATGGCATTTATTAACATTAAATTCCATTTGCCAAGTGGTGCTCCATATACTTATTTTATCCAGGTTTTCTTGAAGGGCATGACAATCATCTAAATTTCTTATCCTTCCTATTATCTTAGCATCCTCAGCAAACATGTTCATGTAATTCTGTATACCAACTGGTAGATCATTTATGTAGACAATAAACATCACTGGTGCAAGAACTGAACCCTGTGGTACTCCACTTGTGACATTTCTCCAGTCCGATACATTGCCTCTGATTACTGCCCTCATTTTTCTATCAGTCAGAAAATTTTTCATCCATGTTAGAAGCTTACCTGTCACCCCTCCAATATTTTCCAGTTTCCAGAACAACCTCTCTATGTGGAACTCTGTCGAATGCCTTTTTTAGGTCCAGATAGATGCAGTCAACCCAACCATCTCTTTCCTGTAATATATCTGTTGCTCGATCATAGAAACTGAGTAAATTCGATACACAGGATCTTCCAAATCGAAAACCATACTGTCTGTCTGAAATTATATCATTTCTCTCCAGGTGTTCTACCCATTTAGTTTTAATTATTTTTTCCAATATTCCAATTCCAATTTTTTCCAATAATGTGTGTGTGTGTATGTATATTTGTGTTGTTGAATATGACCGAAAGTCATAGTCTTTCTGCCCCTCTCCTTACTGTTATTGTTGTTTCTCGCATCTTTGTATTGCTTGTATGTTTGGGCAATTTTTCCCTTTTTCCTAGTTCTGCATCTCTGCTTTAGTATAAATTTTGTTGTGCCATTATCATATATTTCACAAAACTTGACATACATCTCATTTACTTCATGTCCTAACAGGAAGTGTTTGTCAAATTCCATAAGGAAATAACTGAGTTCTCCATAATGACCTCTCCACAAGTCAGGTTTTTCAACTGCTTCAAGCTCATTTTCTTCCAGATTATAATGCATTGCATACTTTATTCCCAAAAAGACATGGTCACTTTTACCCAAGTGACAATGTCACTTGGGTAAAAGGAGGGAGGTACTGAAAGGAGGAAAAGGGAGGTACCAAAGGAGGGAGGTACTGAATGATAAATATATCTTTCTCTTTCCTGGTAAATATAATATCCAGCATGGAGGGAACATCCCCTTCCCTCATCCTCGTAGCTTGTTTAACATGTAGAAACATGAATGTTTACAGGGTGAGGTTTACGAAATTATATATATATATATATATATATATATATATATATATATATATATATATATATATATATATATATATATATATATATATAAATATGTATATATATATATATATATATATATATATATATATAATATATATATATATATATATAATATATAAAGTTTGTGTGTGTGTAATTTATATAAATAAATAATTAAATATTAATTTTGTTAATATCTTTTCAGGGAAAGCTTGCAAGTACAATTCGTATACAAGAGGGGCAACAAGAGCCAGAGGATGTCTACTAAGAAAATATATAAGTCTTTATCCTCACACTCTTGATATATGGTCTTCTCTGGTCTCTTTATTTTCTCTCCTCACAAATGTCCCTTTTTTTTATTTCTTTTACGTTTCTCTCCTGTTTTTCTTAACTTTTAATCTCTCCTTTCCTCCTCTCTTCTAACACCTCTCGTTTCCTGTCTCTTCTAGCTTCTCTCTTCCTTTACTTTTTATATTTGTGGTATTCATTTATGTCATTTTTATCTTGTATATTTTTCTTGTATTTTTTTCTTATCTTGTGTTTCTCTTCCCCTTCTCTTCAATGATTTCTCATTTCTCTCCTCTCTCTGTTGTTTCTGTTCTGTCTTCTCTCTCCTTGCCTTAATTTTGTTCTGTCTCCTCTTTTGTTGTGTGTGTGTCTTTCTGTCTGTCTGTCTGTCTCTCTCTCTCTCTCTCTCGCTCTCTCTCGCTCTCTCTCTCTCTCTCTCTCTCTCTCTCTCTCTCTCTCTCTCTCTCTCTCTCTCTCTCTCTCTCTCTCTCTCTCTCTCTCGCTCTCTCTCGCTCTCTCTCGCTCTCTCTCGCTCTCTCTCTCGCTCTCTCTCGCTCTCTCTCTCTCGCTCTCTCTCTCGCTCTCTCTTGCTCTGGCTCTCTTGCTCTCTCTGGCTCTCTTGCTCTCTCTCTCTTGCTCTCTTTCTCTCTCTGGCTCTCTTGCTCTCTCTCTGGCTCTCTTGCTCTCTCTCTGGCTCTCTTGCTCTCTCTCTGGCTCTCTTGCTCTCTCTCTCTCTCTGGCTCTCTTGCTCTCTCTCTCTCTCTGGCTCTCTCTTTCTCTCTGGCTCTGGCCCTCTCTCTCTCTCTCTCTCTCTCTCTCCCCCTCCCTTTCTCTCTTTCTCTGGCTCTCTCGCTCTCTCTGGCTCTCGCTCTCTCTGGCTCTTGCTCTCTCTGGCTCTTGCTCTCTCTGGCTCTCGCTCTCTGGCTCTCTCTCTCTGGCTCTCTCTCTCTCTGGCTCTCTCTCTCTGGCTCTCTCTCTCTGGCTCTGACTCTCTCTCTAGCTCTGACTCACTCTCTCTCTGGCTCTGGCTCACGCTCTCTCTCTCTGGCTCTGGCTCTCTCTCTCTGGCTCTGGCTCTCTCTCTCTCTCTCTGGCTCTCTCTCTCTCTGGCTCTCTCTCTCTCTGGCTCTCTCTCTCTCTCTGGCTCTCTCTCTCTCTCTGGCTCTCTCTTTCTCTCTGGCTCTCTTTCTCTCTGGCTCTCTCTCTCTCTCTCTCTCTGGCTCTGGCCCTCTCTCTCCCCCTCTCTTTCTCTCTTTCTCTGGCTCTCTCGCTCTCTCTGGCTCTCGCTCTCTGGCTCTCTCTCTCTCTGGCTCTCTCTCTCTCTGGCTCTCTCTCTCTCTCTGGCTCTCTCTCTCTCTCTGGCTCTCTCTGGCTCTCTCTCTAGCTCTGACTCACTCTCTCTCTGGCTCTCTCTCTCTCTGGCTCTGGCTCTGGCTCTCTCTCTCTCTGGCTCTCTCTCTCTGGCTCTCTCTTTCTCTCTGGCTCTCTCTCTCTCTCTGGCTCTGGCTCTCTCTCTCTCTGGCTCTCTCTCTCTGGCTCTCTCTTTCTCTCTGGCTCTCTCTTTCTCTCTGGCTCTCTCTCTCTCTCTGGCTCTGGCTCTGGCTCTCTCTCTCGCTCTGGCTCTCTCTCTCTCTCTCTCTCTGGCTCTGACTCTCTCTCTCTCTGGCTCTGGCTCACTCTCTCTCTCTGGCTCTCGCTCTCTCTCTCTGGCTCTCTCTCTCTCTCTCTGGCTCTCTCTTTCTCTCTGGCTCTCTCTTTCTCTCTGGCTCTCTCTCTCTCTCTCTGGCTCTGGCCCTCTCTCTCCCCCTCTCTTTCTCTCTTTCTCTGGCTCTCTCGCTCTCTCTGGCTCTCGCTCTCTGGCTCTCTCTCTCTCTGGCTCTCTCTCTCTCTGGCTCTCTCTCTCTCTCTGGCTCTCTCTCTCTCTCTGGCTCTCTCTCTCTCTCTCTGGCTCTCTCTGGCTCTCTCTCTAGCTCTGACTCACTCTCTCTCTGGCTCTCTCTCTCTCTGGCTCTCTCTCTCTGGCTCTCTCTTTCTCTCTGGCTCTCTCTTTCTCTCTGGCTCTCTCTCTCTCTCTGGCTCTCTCTCTGGCTCTCTGGCTCTCTCTCTGGCTCTGGCTCTCTCTCTCTCTCTCTCTCTGGCTCTGACTCTCTCTCTCTCTCTGGCTCTGGCTCACTCTCTCTCTCTCTGGCTCTCGCTCTCTCTCTCTGGCTCTCGCTCTCTCTCTCTGGCTCTCATATTTCATTTGATTTAAAAATGTCTGAGATTTTTACTTAATCTAAGTTATATTGCATGGTGCTAATATGAATATTATACATGACTTTTTTCTTTTCTTTCTCTCTCTCTTTCTTTCTTTCTCTTTCTTTCCTTCTCTCTCTCTTTCTTTCTCTTTCTACATGAATATTATACTTGACTGTTTACATTCACTTGTAGATTTTTATTTTTAGTTAATTAGTCCTAAACTTTTGATTAATAGATTTTTATTATTAGTCATAGAAAAACTATAGTGTTATATGTATACTCGGAAAATTTTACTTGTTTTAGTTTTAAGTAACAATAACTGCTTGTAACGTCAGACTGATCTCAGCATGACATGAATCACAGGCTGCTTGATCACAAAATCTATTGTGTTCACATATTGCATATATAGATTTTTAAATTTTTACTTTTATATTCTGTTATAGATATAGTCTATATATTTCGAGCTATTACATATATTTTGTTGTATTACTCATTCTTAATTAAATAAATATAATATTTTAATTCTCTTTTTGTACCCTATTTATTTGTAATTTACACATACATATATAGGATGTCCATTTCTTTCTCAGATATGTCTTCTTTCTTTCTCTCCCTTTCTATTTCAGATATGAATTAAAAAATTATTATACCCTAATTTACCCTAAACGTTTTAATGTAGGTAATTAAAAGATTATAAAAAAGTTTTTAGAAATGTTAATTATTTACGTTCTAAGGTTGTATATAAAAGTTCTCAAAAAACCTTTTCTAAACGTAATTATAAACGTGCTGAAAACAATGAAATGTCGTTTTTAGGATGTTTTAAAAACATGAAAATGTTTGCTGGGAACCAGGATTGGGGCAGCTGAATCTCAGGGATTGGAACGGCGACGACGCGAAGGCTTCACGACACCTGAGGACCTGTGGAACGTTCTGGATCGTCAAGGATCGACCCAAGGAAGCGTGGGAACCTCACACCATCGAGGGACAGGCGTCGTGAGCCAGGAATGTAAGGTAGATCATTTTCCCTCCCATTACCCCTTGTATGAGTAGGCTAGTTAGGCCACAACATTTGCTTGTGTATGTGGCAGCAAGACTTTATTACTTTAATAGTAGAATAGGCTGCAAGGCAGCTTGTGTCCAGGACTGTCAGAGAGGGCAGTGTGTACGGATGACAGGACAGTGAAGAAGAGGTGCCGACGTGGTGAAGAGGCCCTCCTGTGAGAGTGTGAAACTCCTGTCCTTCTGCCCAGTTGAAGGAGTGTTGGAGGTCGTGGAAGAAGAGGCTGACGATCTCCAGACTCATTATCCATATTCCATATTCATGTATTACTTGTGATTGTGTGTGTGTGTTCAAGTAATTTGCGTCAGTAAATCCACACATTTTATTACTGTGTTTGAGTGCGCCTCCATTTATGATATTTCTCTATGAGCATACATTTCTGGCTACCAACAATATATAATACACCTACTGAACTGCATCGCTGGGGTGCAGATATAATAACCCAGCTGACGACCTTGCTAAGAGGAAGATAGAGAAGACAGGCGGGAAAGGAGTTCCCGCAACCTTTTTTTTTGTCTGGCAGGCAAGACACAGGGGGGTTATGGTTATAGGTAAGCCTGAGTCTTCCTTCACTCCCCCACGGGTCTAGGCCGGAACTGTTAACAGCAGTTTCCCCGTGTTTGACTGAAGGGCTTCCAGGGTGAATCAGTGGCACCCCTTTGTGGTGGAAGCAAAGACCTGCGGAGGAGGGCATTGTTGGTCCTCTCTTGTGTGACCAAGGAGACTCCGGTGAATCCAGGGAGTCGGAGGGGCTGAGTATTTGGGCCTTTGAGCCCCTAGTGGCCGAGTGTTAGCAGAGCCCCGGACCGCCCACCCCCACGTGACATCATACATAATGAAATGGGTAGCTTTATCATTTCATAAGAAAAAAATTTGAGAAAATATATTAATTCATGAAAACTTGGCATATTAGGCAAATCGGGCCTTGCATAGTAGGCTGAGAAGTGCATTCTGGCTACTAGGTACGACATATATATATATATATATATATATATATATATATATATATATATATATATATATATATATATATATATATATAAATATATATATATATTATAACTTGGCTTATTAGGCAAATCAGGCCTTGCATAGTAGGCTGAGAAGTGGTTCTGGCTACTAGGTACGACATATATATATATATATATATATATATATATATATATATATATATATATATATATATATATATATATATATGTCGTACCTAGTAGCCAGAACGCACTTTTATGCCTACTATGCAAGGCCCGATTTGCCTAATAAGCCAAGTTTTCCGGAATTAATATATTTTCTCTATTTTTTTTCTTATGAAATGATAAAGCTACCCATTTCATTATGTATGAGGTCAATTTTTTTTTATTATAGTTAAAATTAACGTAGATATATGACCGAACCTAACCAACCCTACCTAACCTAACCTAACCTATCTTTATAGGTTAGGTTAGGTAGCCGAAAAAGTTAGGTTAGGTTAGGTTAGGTAGGTTAGGTCGTCGAAAAACAATTAATTCATGAAAACTTGGCTTATTAGGCAAATCAGGCCTTGCATAGTAGGCTGAGTAGTGAGTTCTGGCTACTAGGTACGACATATATATATATATGTCGTACCTAGTAGCCAGAACCACTTCTCAGCCTACTATGCAAGGCCTGATTTGCCTAATAAGCCAAGTTTTCATGAATTAATTGTTTTTTCGACTACCTAACCTACCTAACCTAACCTAACCTAACTTTTTCGGCTACCTAACCTAACCTAACCTATAAAGATAGGTTAGGATAGGTTAGGTAGGGTTGGTTAGGTTCGGTCATATATCTACGTTAATTTTAACTCCAATAAACAAAAATTGACCTCATACATAATGAAATGGGTAGCTTTATCATTTCATAAGAAAAAAATTTGAGAAAATATATTAATTCATGAAAACTTGGCATATTAGGCAAATCGGGCCTTGCATAGTAGGCTGAGAAGTGCATTCTGGCTACTAGGTACGACATATATATATATATATATATATATATATGTCGTACCTAATAGCCAGAACACACTTCTCAGCCTACTATGCAAGGCCCGATTTGCCTAGTAAGCCAAGTTTTCATGAATTAATTGTTTTTCGTCTACCTAACCTACCTAACCTAACCTAACCTAACTTTTTCGGCTACCTAACCTAACCTTACCTATAAAGATAGGTTAGGTTAGGTTAGGTAGGGTTGGTTAGGTTCGGTCATATATCTACGTTAATTTTAACTCCAATAAAAAAAATTGACCTCATACATAATGAAATGGGCAGCTTTATCATTTCATAAGAAAAAAATTAGAGAAAATATATTAATTCAGGAAAACTTGGCTTATTAGGCAAATCGGGCTTTGCATAGTAGGCTGAAAAGTGCGTTCTGGCTACTAGGTACGACATATATATATATATATATATATATATATATATATATATATATATTATAACTTGGCTTATTAGGCAAATCAGGCCTTGCATAGTAGGCTGAGAAGTGGTTCTGGCTACTAGGTACGACATATATATATATATATATATATATATATATATATATATATATATATATATATATATATATGTCGTACCTAGTAGCCAGAACCACTTCTCAGCCTACTATGCAAGGCCTGATTTGCCTAATAAGCCAAGTTTTCATGAATTAATTGTTTTTTCGACTACCTAACCTACCTAACCTAACCTAACCTAACTTTTTCGGCTACCTAACCTAACCTAACCTATAAAGATAGGTTAGGATAGGTTAGGTAGGGTTGGTTAGGTTCGGTCATATATCTACGTTAATTTTAACTCCAATAAACAAAAATTGACCTCATACATAATGAAATGGGTAGCTTTATCATTTCATAAGAAAAAAATTTGAGAAAATATATTAATTCATGAAAACTTGGCATATTAGGCAAATCGGGCCTTGCATAGTAGGCTGAGAAGTGCATTCTGGCTAATAGGTACGACATATATATATATATATATAAATATATATATATATATATATATATATATATATATATATATTTATATATATATATATATATATATATATGTCGTACCTAGTAGCCAGAACTCACTTCTCAGCCTACTATTCAAGGCCCGATTTGCCTAATAAGCCAAGTTTTCCTGAATTAATATATTTACTATAATTTTTTTCTTATGAAATGATAAAGCAACCCTTTTCTCTATGTATGAGGTCAATTTTTTTTTATTGGAGTTAAAATTAACGTAGATATATGACCGAACCTAACCAACCCTACCTAACCTAACCTAACCTATATTTATAGGTAAGGTTAGGTTAGGTAGCCAAAAAAAGCTAGGTTTGGTTAGGTTAGGTAGGTTAGGTAGACGAAAAAACATTAATTCATGAAAACTTGGCTTATTAGGCAAATCGGGCCTTGAATAGTAGGCTGAGAAGTGCGTTCTGGCTATTAGGTACGACATATATATATATATATATATATATTATAACTTGGCTTATTAGGCAAATCAGGCCTTGCATAGTAGGCTGAGAAGTGGTTCTGGCTACTAGGTACGACATATATATATATATATATATATATATATATATATATATATATATATATATATATATATATATATATATATATGTCGTACCTAGTAGCCAGAACCACTTCTCAGCCTACTATGCAAGGCGTGATTTGCCTAATAAGCCAAGTTTTCATGAATTAATTGTTTTTTCGACTACCTAACCTACCTAACCTAACCTAACCTAACTTTTTCGGCTACCTAACCTAACCTAACCTATAAAGATAGGTTAGGATATGTTAGGTAGGGTTGGTTAGGTTCGGTCATATATCTACGTTAATTTTAACTCCAATAAACAAAAATTGACCTCATACATAATGAAATGGGTAGCTTTATCATGTCATAAGAAAAAAATTTGGGAAAATATATTAATTCAGGAAAACTTGGCTTATTAGGCAAATCGAGCCTTACATAGTTGGCCGAGAAGTGCGTTCTGTCTACTAGGTACGACATATATATATATATATATATATATATATATATATATATATATATATATATATATATATATATATATATATATGTATATATATATATATATATATATATATATATATATATATATATATATATATATATATATATATATATATATGTCGTACCTAGTAGCCAGAACGCACTTCTCAGCCTACTATGCAAGGCCCGATTTGCCTAATAAGCCAAGTTTTCCTGAATTAATACATTTTCTCTGTTTTTTTTCTTTAGAAATGATAAAGCTACCCATTTCATTCTGTATGAGGTCGATTTTTTTAATTGGAGTTAAAATTAACGTAGATATCCGACCGAACTTAACCAACCCTACCTAACCTAACCTAACCTATCTTTTTAGGTTACGTTAGGTTAGGTAGCCGAAAGAGTTAGGTTAGGTTAGGTTAGGTAGGTAGTCGAAAAAAACATTAATTCATGAAAACTTGGCTTATTAGGCAAATCGGGCCTTGCATAGTAGGCTGAGAAGTGCGTTCTGGCTACTAGGTACGACATATATATATATATATATATATATATATATATATATATATATATATATATATATATATATATATATATATATATATATATATATATATATATATGTCGTACCTAGTAGCCAGAACTCACTTCTCAGCCTACTATGCAAGGCCCGATTTGCTACCTAACCTAACCTAACCTATAAAGATAGGTTAGGTTAGGTTAGGTTAGGTAGGGTTGGTTAGATTCGGTCATATATCTACGTTAATTTTAACTCCAATAAAAAAAAATTGACCTCATACATAATGAAATGGGTAGCTTTATCATTTCATAAGAAAAAAATTTGAGAAAATATATTATTTCAGGAAAACTTGGCTTATTTTCTCTAATTTTTTATTCTTATTTTCTCTATATTTTCTCTAATTTTTTTCTTATGAAATGATAAAGCTACCCATTTGATTATGTATGAGGTCAATTTTTTTTATTGGAGTTAAAATTAACGTAGATATATGACCAAACCTAACCAACCCTACCTAACCTAACCTAACCTATCTTTATAGGTTAGGTTAGGTTAGGTAGCCGAAAAAGTTAGGTTAGGTTAGGTTAGGTAGGTTAGGTAGATGAAAAACAATTAATTCATGAAAACTTGGCTTATTAGGCAAATCGGGCCTTGCATAGAAGGCTGAGAAGTGCGTTCTGGCTACTAGGTACGACATATATATATATATATATATATATATATATATATATATATATATATATATATATATATATATATATATATATATATTAGTATATTTTGGTAGCAGTCTTTCCTGTAGACATATATTATTAAATATGACCGAAAAAGTAAGATTAATAATTCTAACACGAATTTTCTCAATCTTTCGTACATTACGCTTCACTGTTGGAGGTAAATCAAAAATCACTTCTCCAAAATTCATTTTTATTTCTAGTCTGACGCGACACGGGCGCGTTTCGTAAAACTTATTACATTTTCAAAGACTTCACAAATACACAACTGATTAGAACTTACGTCTCTCTGATATTATATCTACATTTGAGTGAGGTGGGAAGGGTGATGTGGCATTAACACAAGACAGAACAGGAGGGGATATTAATAGGGTATTAAAAGTATCAACACAAGACAGAACAGAAACAATTGGCTGTTGAACATTGGCTGTTGTGACAACAGCCAATTATTGCACAACTATATTCTACCCACCTCAAGACTCCGCTCCAATATAGAAGCATCAAGAAATATGGACCAATAGGCTTTCTACAAACACTTCTATTCAATACCCATTGTTTCTGTTCTGTCTTGTGTTGATACTTTTAATACCCTATTAATATCCCCTCCTGTTCTGTCTTGTGTTAATGCCACATCACCCTTCCCACCTCACTCAAATGTAGATATAATATCAGAGAGACGTAAGTTCTAATCAGTTGTGTATTTGTGAAGTCTTTGAAAATGTAATAAGTTTTACGAAACGCGCCCGTGTCGCGTCAGACTAGAAATAAAAATGAATTTTGGAGAAGTGATTTTTGATTTACCTCCAACAGTGAAGCGTAATGTACGAAAGATTGAGAAAATTCGTGTTAGAATTATTAATCTTACTTTTTCGGTCATATTTAATAATATATATATATATATATATATATATATATATATATATATATATATATATATATATATATATATATATATATATATATTTGTGTGTGTGTGTGTATATAAATCCCTTTTTTTCATTGATAAGCTTAGGTATACTCAGCATTGTGCTGCTACCCTATTCTATATAACTCTACGATATTCTATATGAAGAATTACAAAGAGTAAATAAAAAAAAAACTGGCTATAAGTTTATCTTTTATCCGCACCTCACAGGCTTCATGAAAAAATTAACACGTAATGAATAGTATGACAATGTAGAGTTGAAGACAATGTATAACCACGAAGGAAAATTATGAAAGGAAAAAACTTAAGCACTTCCATGTTGATGAACATATCAGCCAAAGTATATTATGACGTGTTGATTATTGGTCTCCGAATGCATGATAGAACCGATGAGCTAGCCAAGACTTTTGCTCGTAAAGAGGGAATTGATTACCAACTTGGACTGCCTTTGAGCAGCCTGAAGGCAGCAATATCCCAGGAACATCAACTATATTACGGAGACTTGAGGCAAAGTGAAATTCACACCAGTTACTCCATCTATCATCATTCTATTATGCAGGAAGAACCGCACGTCTATGGGTCATCCAATAATGTTAGCAGACTTCTAGATGTTACCACTGCTAGGCTTAGGCTCGGCTACAAATACCTCTGGGAGTTTGTAACATCTGCTGATGTAGATTTGACTAAATGTAAACTCTGTCAGCAGAACTATTCGCATACTTCGCGTCATTATATAATGGAATGTGAAAAAATTGCGGAATTTAGAGATAACACCATTAATAGTGTCCAAGAATTGTGTAAGTACTTCATTCATAATGATGTGCTGCCCGAAATCTTAGTGAAGTATCCTAAATTTGCTTACTGTAATGCATGCAATTTTTTTTTTTTTTTTTTTTTTTTTTTTTTTTTTTTTTTTTTTTTTTTTTTTTTTTTTTTTTTTTTTTTTTTTAGATATATACAAGAGTTGTTACATTCTTGTACAGCCACTAGTACGCGTAGCGTTTCGGGCAAGTCCTTAATCCTATGGTCCCTGGAATACGATCCCCTGCCGCGAAGAATCGTTTTTTCATCCAAGTACACATTTTACTGTTGCGTTAAACAGAGGCTACAGTTAAGGAATTGCGCCCAGTAAATCCTCCCCGGCCAGGATACGAACCCATGACATAGCGCTCGCGGAACGCCAGGCGAGTGTCTTACCACTACACCACGGAGACTGTGTAATGTAAATGACTGTAAAGCTGCCGCCCAGTTGGGTGGGTGTGGAGCACATGACTGTAAAGCTGCCGCCCAGTTGGGTGGGTGTGGAGCAAGACTAGTAACTGTGTGACTCACTATAGATGTAAAGTATAGTGACTGTTGTGAGCCTCTTGTTGATCACTTGTGACACAAAGATTATTGATATGTGTATTTGTGTGGGTGATTAGATATGTATGTGTATGTATATGTGTATACGTATATATATATATGTACATGTATATATGAGGGTGTGTACATGTGTATGCAACATTGTTAATTTTATAACTAGCGTCAAACATTGTTATTTGCTTAGCTAAACGAACTAGAGGGTTCAGTTCCTGAACCGATTATGTGCCTCTGTAATCCTTTACACCACCGCACACGGGATGGGTATGGGGTGCATAATAAAGTAAGAAATTGAATTGATTATCACGCAAGTGCTTAAGTAATTTCCTGTTTGATTTTTCATTCATGGTTATACATTGTTATATGTATATATTTTCAGATTATAATTCGTAATATGCAAATATCTCGAGTGAAATAGTGTACATCCGTATTTTTAATTTTTAATACAACATACATAATACATTTTTAAAGTATTTATTTATAATAAATAATTTAATTATTTAATTTATAATAATTTAATTATTAATAGCATTATATAGTCGATTTAATATTGAACACGTACACATAAGCGAAACGTCCAAAACTGGTGTCCGAAATGGCAAAAAAATTAGTGTTGTCAATGTAAGGAGTATCTTGTATCCCAGTGGGAGAGCTGTTTCCTTCAAAAAGTGTAATCGTGTGGCATTATGTTTAAAGAAACAATTCCAAGTACATTCTTTGATTCAAAAACATGAGAATAAATAAAAGTGTTAATTTTAAATGACTAGCTATAAACAAAAATAAGAGGTTGGAAAAATGATATGTGGAACCAGACCAAAACATTGGAACGCTTAGGTGATGAGAGGGTAAACAACCGCCGCCATTTTAGCAGCATCCGCCGGTGAGGTCCAGCACGAACATTAAGGGAAAACCTTGACACAAACTGCACCTATCATAAAGAAGAAGCACCACCACTGACCGCCAAGTGCTCACATCAAGTCTAACGCTAAGAAACAACACTCAAGCCTTGACGCTTCTCCCAACATCCGGGGGAGAAAACCTTCACACAAACTGCACCTGTCATAAAGAAGATGAAGACTCACCAGTGTCCACAGTGTCGGAAGGTATTCACCTGTCCTTCACATGTGAAGACTCACATGTTAGTGCATTCAGGTGACAAACCACATGAATGTCCAGAGTGTGGGAAGAGATTCAGTCAACGTGGAAGTATGACGACTCACATGTTAGTGCATTCAGGTGATAAACCTCACGAGTGTCCAGAGTGTGGGAAGAGATTCAGTCTGCTTGGATATATGAAGACTCACAGGATGGTGCATGCGGATCAGAGACCTTTTCAATGTGCCGAGTGTGGCAAAAAATTTAGAGAACGTGGAACTATAATAAGGCACATGTTGGTGCATTCAGGTGACAAACCTCATGCGTGTCCAGAGTGTGGGAAGAGATTCAGGCAGCGTGGAAATATGAAGACTCACAGGATGGTGCATGCAGATCAGAGACCTTTTCAATGTGCCGAGTGTGGCAAAAAATTTAGAGTACGTGGAACTATAATACAGCACATGTTAGTGCATTCAGGTGACAAACCTCACAATTGTCCAGAGTGTGGGAAGAGATTCAGTCGTCCTGGTCATATGAAGAGGCACAAGATGATACATGCAGATAATAGGCTAAACACTTTGAGTGTGAAAGATAATTAAGAGAATGTTGAAGGATAATGAGGCACATAATAGTATATTAACTCACCTTTAATCTAACAGTGTGCTATCACAATGCCAGTTGGATGTTCTTCAGAGGTAATTATATTTTGCTTGAGAAATACACTTCACAATGAAAGGTAAAGATATGAAGGTATTTTATTATATTGTTCTTTTATGAAAGTTAGATGACCAAGCAAGAACTAGAGAAGCTGTCGCTAGGAAAACTCAAAATTGCTTATAAGTACTGTATAGAAATATCTCTTTAATTTAGCAAAGGTAAAACAAATCTTTAAATGTTTTTCTTCATATTTATGTAAATAATGTGCTTCCTTTTTTTGCTTCCTGTAGAAATTTATTTAAAATGTAATATACTCTGTAGCTAAGTTATGGACATTTTTGTTGTAATATTATTTAGCATTGGAGTTGGTGAAGAAGACAATCTGAGACGTACTTAAGGTGAGACCATTTGATTGGTAAGGAAATGTATATTAATCGAGGAATCTTCTCAGGAGATTCATATGCAAACTGATGTCCATTTTTTATTTTTTGTTTAGGCCTATTTATGAGTTCTATTCTTGATTATAAATATTTCACCGAAGAGCATGTTGAAGGCTGATTGGCATTTATAGCTGTCAGTCAAGTTAATATGAAATTTAAATTAATATTACTCTAGAAATTTATCACTCTAAATTTACCAGAAATTTATTACTCTAGCCTAACTTTATCAGTTATGCTGTAATTGTCTGGGAATAATATTTTACCCGATTTACCTGAGGGCTACTAACCCGAGTGGCCTCGATGAGAACAGGAAGTTGTCAGCTTGTTGAAGGTTCCCTTCCCCCTCCCAGTTTGCCTTCATGATTTTTTCCAGGTATATTTTGAAATTCAGCACAGTTTTGGCAGTTATGGCTGTGGTGGGTCGGCAGTTCCATTGATCAATAACCCTGTGGGTGAAAAAGCCTGAGTCAAAGTTATATTATTCTGATTGGCAATTATATTATCCTGACTGTCAATTTATATAAAAAAATTATATCGAAGAGATATTTATGTTGTGGTGCTTGTGGGTTCTATTACATCTATCAATGGAGAGTTTCAGATCAGGGTTAGCATTTAGGAACAAGGTTTTGTACTTGTAAATAGCACAAGAGAATGTGTAGAGCGAGTGTATATGTAGCATGTTCAGGGATTTTAAAAAGAGAGGTTGGGTGTTGTTTGAAGACAGTTTTATTGTTCTGATAGCAGATTTTTGTTGGATGATGACGGGCTTGAGGTAGTTTGTAGTGGATGAATGAACCCCATGCATAGATACTGTATGTTGAGATACCACCCCTAATTTACAAAAAAAGCCTCTAGATTTTAAGCTCCAGCCATTGCATTGCTCTACAACAAATTATTTGAACTCTAAACCTTTCCTGATATTTTGAGAAAAAAAGCAAGAGTAACCTTAGTCCTTAAAAGCAGCAATCTCTCTGAAGTCAACAATTATAGACCAATATCAATTCTGCAGATTTTGTCTAAATTATTTTAAAGTTAATTTACACGCAGCCTTACTCCTATTTATACTTAGTTTTTCCCATAATGGCTTCAGGCCCAAAAAAGGACCAATCATGCCCAGTTAGTATGATTAATTTCATTTATGCAGCCCTTGGAAAACTTATTCATTTATTTGTTGTCCTACATAAGACGTTTTGATACTGTAAACACATTAACTTTCTTAAATTGCAACATTACGGAGCAAGAGGTCACTCCCTCCAATACCTACAATCTTACTTCAGTGACAGGCTCCAGTATGTCTCTGTGAGTGATTCCAATTTTCCCACTCTACCCATTAACACTGGTGTCTCACCGGGCAGTATTCTTCACCCTCTCGTCTTTTTCATCTCTCCCTCCCTTTCCAGCTCGTTGCCATCGTGAGGGGGCTTGGTTGGCAGATGCTAGAGTGTGATGCTCCATGGGACAGTGTCCTCTGTCCTTTTGAAGCCTTATGCTCCTGCTGCCTTCTTCACTAATTGTGCTGAATGCTTTTTCCTACTAAGTTTAATTTCTCGTTCCCAAGTCTCCTTTTTAATTGCTATTTCCCAGCGACTTTTTTCTATTCTTGATCATTCTTTTAGATGTCATCTTCTGTTTTGACACTGGGTGTTAGGTGAGGCACAGTCTCTCGCAAGTAAAACTGTGGTACCCGAAATTGTTGAGCAAAGGGACACTTTTATTGTCACTCTTTTTCTTTGTGCTGAGCCCAATCTTGACGGACTGATGGTTCTTAAAGTGGTACATGTGATTGCTGGGCATATATCCACGATATACCCCTGGGGAAGGCCCACGTCTTATCGAGTGTCCTATCCTCGAATTGTGTCGCCATGGTGGGTATGGGGGCTTGTTTGTTGATGAAATGATTACCTGTTCATTTAAATGCTGATATCTGACCCTTATTTTTAAGTTCTCAGATGTGGGGTGGGAGACCAGGCCCCCGAGTCGGACTGTGATGGAAAGCCGCGCTCTGTAGCCCCCTGCTACTTTGGTCCCAGACCAAGCAGCTTCGGACTTTCCCTGCTTGATGGTGTTTTGGGTGTTCTTCTAGTCTCTGAGGCCAGGCTTGACTTGTGAGAGCTTGGTCTACCAGTCCCGACTATCTCTGCTCCCCTTCTACCTCTGTGGCAGGGTTGAGCCCCAAGCCCCCAGTGATGACCACCTCATCACATGGAGTGGCTTCATCTCTCATTGTAACAACTGCACCTTTTACCCCCCCTCTTACTGGGGGTGCTCGGTGCCATCCTCTCCACAGTCACACTCACACGATTCCTTCCGGTTCTAATACCTTCCAAGCTTTGTTTGGTCCTGCTACATGGACTAAGTATTTTAATCTCGGTCATGTTAATTCTACTCGTCCTGATGATTTATTCATCCATAAACACCTAGTTGATACCTGGTTGATGGGGTTCTGGGGGTTATTCTACTCCCCAAGCCCGGCCCGAGGCCAGGTTTGACTTGTGAGAGTTTCGTCCACTAGGCTGTTGCTTGCAGCAGCCCACAGGCCCACATACCCATCGCAGCCCGGTTGGTCCAGCACTCGTTGGAGGAAACTATCTAGTTTCCTCTTGAAGATGTCCACGGTTGTTCCGGCAATATTTCTTATGCTCGCTGGGGGGATGTTGAACAATCATGGACCTCTGATGTTTATATAGTTCTCTCTAATTGTGCCTATGGCACCCCTGCTCTTCACTGGTTGTACAGTACTCTGCATTTTCTACCATATTGTTCACTCCAGTATGTTGTTATTTTACTGTGCAGATTTGGGACCTGGCCCTCCAGTATTTTCCCACTTGTATATTATTTGATATTTCTCCCATCGTCTTTCTAGTGAGTACATTCGGAGAGCTTTGAGACGATCCCAATAATTTAGATGCTTTATCTCGTTCATGTATCCCGTATATGTTTTCTGTACTCCCTCTATTTCAGCAATCTCTCCTGCTCTAAATGGGGAAGTGAGTACTGAGCAGTACTCAAGATGGGACAGCACAAGTGATTTGAAGAGTACAACCATTGTGATGGGATCCCTGGATTTGAAAGTTCTCGTGATCCATCCGATCATTTTTCTGGCTGCCGCAATATTTGCTTGGTTATGCTCCCTAAAATTTAGGTCATCAGACATCATTATTCCCAAATCCTTTACATGTTTCTTTCCTACTATGGGCAAATTAGATTGTGTTTTGTACCCTGTGTTAAGTTTAAGGTTCTCAATTTTACTGTATCTTAGTACCTGGAATTTATCGCTGTTAAACATCACGTTATTTTCTGTAGCCCAGTCGAAAACTTTATTAATATCTGCTTGTAGTTTTTCAATATCTTCAGCAGAGGTAATTTTCATGCTGATTTTTGTGTCATCTGCAAAGGATGATACAAAGCTGTGCCTTGTATTTGAGTCTATATCTGATATGAGAATAAGGAAAAGCAGTGGTGCAAGGACTGTACCTTGAGATACTGCAGCTTTTAACTGCTCTTGGACTCGATTTTATATGGTTGACTGTTACTCTCTCTGGTCTATTCGACAGAAAACTGAGTATCCAGCATTCTACTTTACCAGTTATTCCCATTGACCTCATTTTGTGTGCTATCACTTCATGGTCACATTTATCGAATGCCTTTGCGAATCTGTGTATACTACATCTGAACTCTGTTTTTCTTCTAATGCCTCAGTGATTTTGTCGTAATGGTCAAGTAGCTGTGAGGGGCATAATCTTCCTGCTCTAAATCCATATTGGCCTGGATTGTGGAGGTCATTGGTCTCCATGAAACTAGTGACCTGACTCCTGATCACTCTCTCAAATACAGTAATTTTATTATGTGGGACGTAAGTGCAACTGGTCTATAATTCTTTGCCAATGCTTTGCAACCTCCCTTGTGTGGAGGGGCTATGTCTGCTGCTTTAAGCGCATCTGGTATCTCCCCCGTGTCCAAGCTCTTTCTCCACACTATACTGAGTGCCTGTGCTACTGGAACTTTGAATTTCATTATAAATATTGAATTCCATGAGTCTGAACCCGGGGCTGAGTGCATGGGCATATTGTCAATTTCTCTTTCAAAACCTGCCACGCTCGTGTTGATATCAATTATATTTACAGGGGTTTGTATATCACGCATAAAGAAGTTGTCCGGATCTTCCACTTTCATGCTGTGTATCAGGGTGCTAAACATGTCCTCATATTGCTTTTTTAGGATTTCACTAATTTCTTTGTCATCCTCAGTGTATGAACCTTCACTAGTACGAATAGGTCCAATACTGGCAGTGGTTTTTGCTTTTGATTTAGCATATGTGAAGAAATATTATGGGTATTTCTTTATTTTTTGAATTGCTTTCTGTTTTAGTTGCCTTGCTTCAATCTGATATAAATGCTTCAGTCTCTGTTAGATTTCTTCAATCTCCGTTTAAATTATTCCTTCTTTGTATGGAAAGTGGTGTCTGCTTCAGCACTTCTGTTAACTTTTTTTTTTTTTTTTTTTTTTTTTTTTTCTTTTTTTTTGAGATATATACAAGAGTTGTTACATTCTTGTACAGCCACTAGTACGCGTAGCGTTTTGGGCAAGTCCTTAATCCTATGGTCCCTGGAATACGATCCCCTGCCGCGAAGAATCGTTAAAGAATCTTCTGTAATGTCGTCTGCATTCTCTTTCTACGTTGGACCTTGTGTAGGATTGTTATTACTTAAACATTTTCCCATTGAATGTTGTAAGTTCCCTGTTTATTTTCTCCAAGTCTATCCTTTTATTATTAAAATTTAATTTATTGAATAGCCCTTCTCGCTTGTTGTTTCTCTTGGGCCGACTACCGTTATTAATGTTAGTTTGCACTTCAATGAGCTTGTGGTCCGAGTACGTAGTGTCCGAGACAGTGATGTCTCTGATTAGCTCATCATTGTTCGTGAATATGAGGTCCAGCGTGTTCTCATTCCTAGTCGGTTCTGTAATCTGATGACTGAGCGAGAATTTGTCACAGAATCTCAGTAGTTCTCTGACCTGTGATTGGTTATTTCCAAGTTGATTTCATGCTATAGTATTACTGTTTACTATTCTCCATTGTAAACTGGGTAGATTGAAGTCTCCAAGGAAGATAATATCTGGTACTGGGTTTGCTAGGTTATCAAGGCTATTTTCTATTTTGTGGATCTGTTCAGTGAATTCCTCAACTGTTGCATCTGGCGGTTTGTATATTAGAATAATAATTAGATTTATATTCTCTACCTTGATTCCAAGTACCTCTACCATCTCATTGGTCAAGTTCAGGAGCTCTGTGCATTCCAGCTCCTCTTTAATATACAGACCTACTCCTAACACTTGACCTAATTACTCCTTCTCTACTTGATTTGTTGGATACCTTTGTCACTTTTAACCCCACCCATACTGGTACACGTGTTGTTGCAGCTCCTTCTCGGGAAGCAGCTGTCCACTTAGCCTCGTTGTCCTGCATTGGGGAGACACCGGTTCGAATATAAAAAAATGCCTGGTTAAATAAATGCCAGGATTGGCACAGTTATTCTTCCATACCATGTAGCGACTGGTGATAAGGAACTTAAAGACTGCCATAATAAACATATCCTTGAGGCCCAAGGCCATTCTATCCTTATTAATATGTTACTTGCCCTCCCTCGTGGTCATCATTGCCAGTCTCTTTGTGTAATGAAAATCACTTTTGATAGGTCCTTTCCGTCTTCCGTAACTCTTGGTGCCAGATGCTCTATTCAGGAGTACATCTGCTCTTCTCGCCTCTTCCCTCTGTGGTGTCGCCTTGTCGTGGTGAGGGGCTCACGTACACCACCCTGGGACTAGTGAGGGTTGCCTTTGCCCACTCTCCTGTCCCCTCTTTGTGTGTTGTACATGCAGATAGGCACCACTTAGGGGCTTTGTAAGCCATCGGACCGCCCGCTGGAGGGGTAGCCCTGAGTGGATGGCTGGGTGTCCAGGCTGGGGCAATAGGGGGAGTGGGGTCTATGCACCAGTGTGGGAGAATGAACTATGCAGTAGGACTCCTTGTTAAAAAGGGGGGGAGGCACCGCTGGGGACGATGCACCCTTCCTGCACTGACCCGCGCTCAGCCTCCCTGGCTGCCCTGGTAGGTGGTATCCCTTGGATCCAGGCCCCAAACTTTTAGAAAGACTGCTGCATGGATAATGAAACAACTTCCCTTTCCCAGGCTCATGGGGGGTGGGTGACCAGGCCCTTGAGTCGGACTGTGCTGGAAGACTAGGCTCTGTAGCCCCCGCTACATTGGGCCCAGACTGGACTACTCCCCCGCTCCCCTTCCTCTTCTGTGGTTGGGTTGAGCCCCAAGCCCCCTGTGGTGACTACCTCATCCCCTAGTACGACTCCATCTCTCATTGTGACTACTGCACCGTATGACCCCCCTCTCTCTCTCTAGGGGGTTCTCACCACCGTCCCCGCCATGGCTGCTCTCGCATGCTTCCTTCCCATACCAATTCATACCATGCCTTGTTTGATCTTGCTACGTGGACTAAGTACTTCCCATCATTTAGATTCTACTCCTGACAATTTCTCCCTCCATAGGCACCTTGTTGATTCAGTAGATGCCGTTGTTACTTTTAACCCCACCCATCTCGGTACGCATGTTGTTGCTGCTTCTTCTTGGGATGCAGCTGTCCACTTGGCGACTTTGTCCTACATTGAGGTGACCCCCCTGTTCGGGTCTCCAAGAATGCTCAGTTAAGTGCCAGTGTTGGCACTGTTCTCCTCCCACACCATGTTACAACCGGTATTAGGAACCTCAAGGACTGCCACGAGGATATTAAACATGTCCTCGAGGCCCAAGACCATTCTGTTCTCCAGGTTTACACGTTCACGACCCCCTCGTGGCCGTCGCCGTCTGTCCCTTCAGCTTGTGAAAATTACCTTTGATGGTTGGACACTTCCGCCCTCTGTTATTCTTGCTGGTGCCAGATGCTCCATTCAGGAGTACATACCCTCTTCTCGGCTTTGTAATAAATGCTGGAAGTTCGGACATGGTGCCCTCAAATGCTCCAGTATTCTCTCTCTGTCTGCCCTATGTGTGGGAACGAAGGTCACTTTAAGTCGGAGTGCACTTCTCCCCAGGCTCGCTGCCTCAATTACGGTGATGCCCACCCTACCTTCTCTCGCGCGTGTATCCATTACAAACATGAGGCAGCTGTCCTCAACTTGAAGCACTGGGAACATTTGTCTTTTCCTGAGGCGAGGCGCCAAGTTCACCATCCCCCTCCTTCCCCTTTCGCTGGGGTTTCTTACGCTCACGTGTTGCACTCTTCCTCTCCTCGTCCTTCCCACCTTCCTCAGTCTCACAACAGTTTCCAGGCCTTAGACCCAGATACGCCCACCGCCTGCTCCACTGTTCCTTTACATTCTGACCCGAAGGATCCCCCTCCTGGTTCTCTGTCAGGGGTTCCCCTTCTTTCTACCCAGTCTGTCATGTCTCCTGTGTCTTCTTTCTCAACTCCCTTTGATCCTCCTTCCCATCCTTCTCCTCTCTCTCTTAGCTCTCCACGCTGCCTGTCTGTGCAGGCTGATGTCCATCCTTCTCCTAGTGATCATCGTGTTGTTCGCTTTCATTCTTCTTCTGTTGAGACGTTTGAGTCTGTTGCCCAGTACGTTGCTGCTGGAACACCTGTCTCTGAGTTAGAAGCGAAAGCCTGGCTTATCTCCTTCCTCCTCCCCGGCTGGTAAGAAAGCTTCACTTTCATCCTCGCCCCCCTACCTCTGACTATCACTCCACCTCTCCCATTTCGGTGGTCGAGCCCCCTGTTCCTGCTTTGGAGGTTTCTTTGGCCCCCGCTACCCTCTCGGTTCCTGCCCTTGCTGAGGTGTGCTCCCCGGTTTCTGCCCCTCCTGCTGTCCTTGACAGTCCCTCTCGGTTGCCTCCTCCTCTGGACCCTGCTCATCTGCCTCTGGTCTGTCCTCCCACTCCCTTCCCTCCATCTTTACTCAGTTTACCCATGCCCACTATCCCTGACTTCGCTGACCCTGATCCTGATCCTGCACTTCTTTGACATGCTGTGTTCCTTTTTAACCTTTGTTTCTTCATTGTTCTCTGTTCCTGTCCCTTCTCTTTTTGTCGATGTCTATTCTTCAATGGAATATTCATGGATATTACGCCAATTTTCATGAATTCCAACTTTTGATTTCACAGTTTTCGCTCCTTTGTGTCCGTCTCCAGGAGCCGATGCTTGGTGCTCATCCTGGTCGCTTCCGTGATTATTCCTTTCTCTCCCCCTGACCCCCCCCCTTCAGATTTTGCTGGGGCCAATAACTTTAATGCTTTTGATTCGTTCTGATGTTCCCTTCATCCCCTTACTTTTTCCATCACCTCTCCAATGTTCTGTTGCCTGTGTCTTTGTGTGTAAATGGTACACAGTTTGTTCCATTTATCTCCCGCCAAATGTGCCGCTTTCTCTTCCCGATCTTAAACACCTAGTGGACTCCTTGCCAGAGTCTGTGCTCCTGCTGGGTGATTTCAGTTGTCGACATACCCTCTGGGGTGATGTTCTGACAAGCACCCGGGGTCGCCTTCTCGAACCGTTTGTCCTCTCTTCTTCCCTGTCTCTTCTGAATTCTGATGAGCCCACTCATTTGGACTCTTGGACTGCACCCTTTCCTGTCTTGATTTTTTTCTTTGCTCGTCGTCTCTTTACATGAATTTCACATTTCGGGTTCTTGATGACTTCCATGGCAGTGACCATTTCCCCATCCTTGTTACCTTTTTTCTTTTCACCCTCCCCTCTCCTTCCCTAGGTGGCGGTTTGCCGAGGCTGACTGGCATCAATTTACCCTCTGTGCTACTCTCCGACCTCTCCATTTTGCTTCTCCCTCGTGCCCTCCTCCTTTTTCATGACACCGTCTTCAATGCTGCCCTCCACTCTATTCCTTGCTCTACCTCTCAGGGAATACGGAAGTGCATTTCCTGGTGGAATGTGGACTGTGCTTGGGCTGTCTGCTATAAGCGTGCAGCCTGGAAGAGACACCGCTGCCGGCAGATGGCTGATTTTTGTCTTTTGTTTCGGAAGGCGAGTTCAGTGGTCCGTAGGACCATCTGTACAGGTAAACGTGAGTGTTGGAGGTTTTATGTTTCCACTATTACGTCCGAAAATACTCTGCCGCAGATCTGGAGGGGTATCCGCAAGATAGTGGGTAAGTTTGCTTCTGATGTCTCGCCGGTCCTCCACCTCCATGATACTCTTGTGGTGGACCCGTTGCACGTTGCGACCGAACTGGGTTCCCACTTTTCGTCTGTTAGCTCTGGTTCTCATCTTCCTCAATCTTTCCTTCTTCGTAAGCCTGTTCTTGAATCTCGTCCTTTAGATTTCTGCACTCATCTCAGCCTTCCTTATAACGATCCCTTCTCTCTCTCTGAACTTAAGTCTGCCCGGTTCCTCTGTGGTTCTATGGCAGTAGGTTCCGATGGCATTCATTATGAGATGCTTCACCATCTCCCTCTGTGCATGTCTCGGTATTTACTGAGTCTGTATAATCGGGTCTGAGAATCATCTTCAGTACCTGAGGACTGGCTCGATGCTGTTGTCCTCCCCGTCCTCCCTGTTATGTTTCCAGGGTCTCTCAGGACATTCCCTAAGGACTTCCACCCTATTGCCCTCATGAGTTGTCTGCAAACTCTTTTGAACGTATGGTTAATGTTTGTCTGATGTGGTTTTTAGAACACTCGCCACCTCTCCCCTTCTTAATTTGGTTTTCGCAAGTGCCACAGCACAACATATCCTGGCAAACTTGGAGGTCTATATTTGTACTGCTTTTGTTGCGAAGACCTCTGTTGTTGCCGTCTTCTTTGACCTGGAAAAGGCTTACGACACCACCTGGAGATATCATATTCTGTCACAACTTCATTCATCTTGCCTTCGTGGTAATCTCACTCTCTTCCTCCAAAGATTTATCTCTCGTTTCTTTCGAGTTAGGCTTAGTGCCACTCTCTCTGCCCCTTTTAGGCAATATGAGGGTGTACCCCAAGGTAGTGTTCTGAGCACTACTCTTTTTCTAGTTGCCCTCAATGGTCTTTTTTTCCTCCCTTCTGGCGTTTTCTTCGCTCTCTATGTCGACGATCTTACCCTTTGCTGTCGGGATGATGATTCGCCTCTCCTTCAACGGTGGCTTCAACTTGTGATTGATGCCATGTCATCTTGGGCCACTGATCATGGCTTCAAGTTCTCTATGTCTAAGACTTGTGCTATGACTTTTACTCAGAAGCATGTCATTCTTTGTCCCTCTTTTGCTTTATGGTCATCCCCTTGTGTTCAGGGAGTCCACTAAGCTTTTGGGGTTAATCTTTGACACTCGTTTGTCTTGGTCGCCTCATATCTCTTACCTCCGAGTTGAATGCTCCAAGACCCTTACCATCCTTAAGGTTTTGTCCCATACTTCTTGGGGAGTTGATAGCTGCACACTCCTCTCTTTACATTCGTCTCTCGTCCTGTCTAAACTCGATTATGGTTGCCCTGCTTACTCGTCTCCTTCTACTCTTCGTCGTCTTGATGCTTTGCACCATACTGGGTTGCGCCTCAGCTCTGGTGCCTTTCGTTCGACTCCCACCCTCAACTTATATGTTGATACTGCCTTCCTATCTTTCCAGGATCGCCGTGATCGCGACTGTCTTTGATATCTTGCGCGGTCCTTGCAACATCCTTCCTCTCGCCTCTTGTCATGCTTTGACTTTTACCCCTCCTGTAGTTCCTCTTCTTCATCACCACCTCCCTCTTTTTCGTCTTCTCTTTATTTAGATTTCACGTTTCGGGTTCTTCGTGACCTCTATAACAGTGACCATTTCCCCATCCTTGTCACCTTTTTCTCTTTTCACCCTTCTCTCTCCTTCCCTAGGTGGCAGTTTGCCAAGGCTGACTGGAATCTATTCACTCTACATGGTACTCTTTCTGACCTCTCCTATCTGCCTCACCGTCGAGCCCTACTCCTTTTTCATCACACCATATTAGATGCTGCCCTCCACTCTATTCCTTGCTCTACCTCCAGGGGAATGCGGAAGTGCGTTCCCAGGTGGAATGCTGGGTGTTTCGACTGTCCTCTGTAAGAGTGCAGCCTGGAAGAAAGACAGATGCAGACAGATGGCTGTTTTCTTTTGTTTTATAAGGTGACTGCGGTCCGTACGGTTAAACTTGAGAGTTGGAAACCTTTGTCTCCACCATTACGTCTGATATTCCTCTGCCCCGGATCTGGAAGAAAACCTGTAAGATTGCGGGTAAGTTTGTTCCAGATGTCTCACCAGTCCTTCACTTCCATGATTCTATTGTGCGGATCCTGTGTCAGTCGCCACCGAACTGTGTTCCCCTTTTTCGACTCGTGGCTCCAGTTCTAGTCTTCCTCCATCTTTCCTTATTCATAAGCACCTTCATGAATCTTGTCCTATAGATTTTCGCATGCATCTCCAGCTTCTCTATAATGATCTCTCTCTCCGAACACCAGTCTGCCCTGACTCTCTGCGGTTCTATGGCAGCGAGCTCAGAAAGCGAAACATCTCCTAATGAATGTCACCTCTCTCAATGCATGGTTTCAGTATATACTGAATCTGTTTAACCTTATCTGGCAGTCATCATCTGTCCCTGAGAACTGGCTTCAGGTGGTGGTTTTTCCTATTCAAAAACCAGGGTCTCTAGGGATAGCTGCTAAGGACATCTGCCCCATTGCCCTCACGAGTTGCGTCTGCAAACTCTTTGAACGTATGTTCAATGTCCTTATGATGTTGTTCTTAGAACACTATCGCCACCACTTACCTTCTCAATTTGGCTTTTACAAGTGTCATGACTGATGTCTTGGTGAACATGGTCTATATATGTACTGCTTTTACTGCAAACACCTCTGTTGTTGCTGTCCTTTTTTTGACCTGGAAAAGGCATATGACACCACCTGGAGATACCATATTTTGTCCCAACTCCATTCGTGGTAATCTCTTCCTCTTCCTACGAAGCTTCCGCTCTAATCGTTCCTTTAGTGATGGTTTGTACCATTCTGCCTTTTTACGGCAATATGAAGGTGTACCTCACAGTAGTGTTCTGAGCACTTACTAATTTTCCTGGTTGCCCTCAGTGGTCTTCTTTACTCCCTTCCCTCTGGAATCTCATCAGCTCTCTATGTTGACAATCTTACCCATTGCTGTCAAGGTGATGACTTGCCTTTCCTTCAACGGCGACTTCAACTTGCGATTGATGCCGTGTCATCCTGGGACACCAATCATGGCATCAAGTTCTCTACAACTAAAACTTTTGTGATGACTTTTACTCGGAAGTAGGTCGTTCTTCATCCCCCTTTGTCACTTTATGGTAATCCCCTTTTGTGCAAAGATTTTGCTAAACTTATGGAGTTAATCTTTGAAACTCGTTTGTTTTGGTCTCCCCATATCTCTAACCTCTGAGTTGGATGCTCTAAGGTCCTTAATTTACTTAAGGTAAGTTATACTTCCTGGGGAGCTGATACAAGCACGCTCCACCTTCGTGCTGTCTAAACTCAGGTATGGTTGTCTTGCTTACTCGTCTGCCTCTCCTACTCTTTGCTGTCTTGATGCTCTGCACCATAATGGGTTATACCTCAGCTCTGGTGCCTTGCGTTTGACTCCTACCCTAAGTCGGTATGATGAAACAGGCATACTGTATCTACAGGATCGCCATGATCGCTACTGTCTTTGCTACATTGCACAGTCCGTACAACACCCTCCTCACATTCGCTTATGTCGTACTTTTCCTTGCACCCTTTTCTTCACACTTCCGCTCCATTTCCATCTTCACAGATGGGGTCAAAGTCTGCAGATGGTGTAGCCTACTCTGTTGTTTTTCCTCACCACACCTATGTGTCGCCTGCCTCCAGAGACTAGCATCTCCACAGCAGAACTTTGTGCTATTTTGTATGCTCTTTGTCAACAGCTTTCTTGCTGTCAATTTTCCTTTATTGTTGTAGTTGACTCTCACAGTGCCCTCATGGCTCTGGAGCCCTTTAATCCAGTTCATTCGGTTGTAGTCGAAATTCAACATTGGCTGTTTATCTCCAATAGATTTAAGACAGTGGAATTTTGCCGGTTTCCCAGCCATATTTGTGTGTCCTTAAATGAGTGTGCGGACTCTGTCACTAAGGAGGCTATCTGCACTTGCCCCATCTCCCTTAAAGGTGTTCCTTATTCTGACTTCTACCCAGTTATTCATTCCTCCATCCTTACCCATTGACAGGATTGTTGGTCTTCTGTTACTCGTGACAAACTGCATACTCTTAAAGGTAGTGTGTCCCCATGGCCCTCCTCCCATCACCATAATTGGTGGTGAGAAATGGCTCTGATGAGATTACGTATTAGCCATAAATGTCCCTACATTTATGTTTAATTCATAGGCACTTAATGGAGTGCCGCCCTTCTCTTTATTTTCCAAACTGCATTGTCCCTCTTACGGTTGTGCATATCCTTGTCGAATGTCCTGACTTCCGAAACGCTTTGCGTAATAGTGGCTTTAGGCATTGTATGTACTAGCTATACCTATAAGTTAAACAATCCTCGTAAATATTTATTGTATGTATGTACCTTACCTAAATAAAATTGTATTGTATTGTATTGTACTTCCAGGAGGTGTGTGTGTCTTGTTTCCTGACTGTCCCTCGTGGTCACTTGTTCCTCGATAGAATCCTTGATGAATCAGATACCTTTGATATTGTTTGCCTTATGCACTTTTGTTCTCGAATTGGCATCCTTAGTGATATTTACCGTTTTTTTTATATCCCACACAGTTGATGGTGTTTCGTAGCCTTCCGGGCTTGGTGCCCTCTTTTGATAATTACTTGCGTACGCTTTCTCATTCACATTAATGACATTCCGAATACCTCTCAATACCTCAAGCCAGTTTTATTTGCTGTTTACACAACCCTCATTTTCTCCATTCCTAAGAATTGGCAATATCCAGATAGGTAATAAAGTAGATGGTAAATTCCATGATGTTCTCATTGATAAAAAACTGAATTTCCAGTGTCACATACAAATTATAGCGAAAAAAATATTTTAAAATCACTTGGCATTCTTTACTAAATCAGATATTATGTACGTCACCCTCTACCTTGGTTAAGCTTTATTGGCCTCTCGTCTTACCTTATCACAATTTTGGTATCATTGCCTGGGGTTCTCCCTAAATTATCTATGATCTCTAATTACTCAAGACAAATAATCAATTAGAACAATAACAAACTGAAGCCACAGACAGCATTCTGCCCTCCCCCCCCCTTTCTTAAATCTAAATCATTGAATATTTTAGATATTAAGTCTAAGTCACTTCACACCCTATCAAGTGCACTATATATATATATGTCGTACCTAGTAGCCAGAACGCACTTCTCAGCCTACTATGCAAGGCCCGATTTGCCTAATAAGCCAAATTTTGCTGAATTAATATATTTTCTCTAATTTTTTTCTTATGAAATGATAAAGCTACCCATTTCATTATGTATAAGGTTAATTTTTTTTTATTGGAGGTAAAATTAAGGTAGATATATGACTGAACCTAACCAACCCTACCTAACCTAACCTAACCTATCTTTATAGGTTAGGTAAGGTTAGGTAGCCGAAAAAAGTTAGGTTAGGTTAGGTTAGGTAGATTAGGTAGTCGAAACAACATTAATTCATAAAAACTTGGCTTATTAGGCAAATCGGGCCTTGCATAGTAGGCTGAGAAGTGCGTTCTGGCTACTAGGTACGACATATATATATTGTGACGGTAACGCGCTGGTGTTCGGCTGTTTCAAAAGCTAGGGGTATGGCCTCGTCACATATAGAAACAAAAAAGAGAAAATCTGGAACTTCGTCTGTGGTAAGGCAATGGGAAGACACACAAAACACAAGTAAATTTAACAATGAGATTTTAATTACGTTAGAAAAGCAAAACATGAATAAAATGGACATAAAATTTGTATCATAAAATCAATCAATCAAAATAATAAGAATAATCAAATGACAAAATGAAAAGTTACGTTAAGACAAGTGGGTAATAACAAGTGAACAATATAAAATGCAAAATATGGATGCAGGAATATTGGCTTTAAGCTGCCACCTCTCTTAGTACACGTAAGCCAGAGCTTAGTCTACCAACGAGACGTGTTAACTTGTTGAAAGCACTGGATATTCTGAGGTCGTGGTGGCCCCAGACATCAACTAGTGTGGTGGGTAGGGAGCAGGTGCGACTGACCACCAGCCAATCGGCGATGAGCAGGCGATGGACAGGTAGTTTGGTGGTTCGAGTGGCGGGGGGAGCAGGTGTTCCTGGTGCTGAATACGTTTGCTCTCTGGCAAACCTTGGAGTTGTACTTGTTGGATATTTCTTCCATATTAGTTGTATAGGGATGTATAGCGACGAACTTAGGAGGGAAGAGCAGGCTCAATCTCTTGAAGGAGATTATCGTCACAATATATATATATATATATATATATATATATATATATATATATATATATATATATATATATATATATATATATATATATATATATATATATATTATAATAATAATAATAATATATGAAACACTGAATTGCAATGCTAAACCTGTTCTTAAATACATGGTAGGGGGCTGTAGCAGAATCTTTGAAATCCACACTAGAAACAAATATTTATTTGATATTCCAAGAGTGCGACTTAGCCAAAGTGGAAATATTCCACAAATCAAGAGTCCCAAAATGTAAAATGTTCTTCCCAATAACATCAAAGACTGTCCCTCTCTCAACCAGTTTAAGAGAGAAACTAAGTACTACCTAATAAATGCCATGTAACCTACCTTACCTACTGATTGTCAACCTATGTCTTGCTATTATTAAACAATAATGAATAATGACTGAACTTGTAATACTGCTATATGCCAAGTAAACAAAAAAGTTACCATGTTTATTTAGTTAAAATTACCATCGGCTGTTCTGTTGCAGTTTTGCTGTTCCGTTCAACATGTAATTATTGTCATTCTTTTTATTTTTTCTACTTTTGTTCAACTTTTGCTTTTCATCTCAATTATTTTTAGCAATTAATTTTAAGTGTTTATCCACAGCATGTCTGAAACACTGTACATATTAGTGGCTTTAGGCATAGTATATTCTTGCTTTATCTAGAAATCCAACATTGTGCTTGTAACCCATTTTCTATGTACGTTTCTCAAAAAAACATTATCATCTTTATGTTAAACAGGAATAACTTATGGAATAGTATAGTGAAAGGACAGAAGAGTGGGGAATATAATATGTGATTTTTGAGAATATACCAACAGTTTGAGACTTTGCCTGTGTACTGTATGTGACTGTTCAAATTTAGTCTCTTGTTTATGTATAGGCCAAGGAACTTTTTCATCTTTTTAATGGTAATGTTGACATTATCTATTTGAAGGTGAATTTCATTTGATAATTTACTTCCAAATACAATGTAATAGGTATTCTCTATATTTAGTTTGTTGGTTGACATCCAACCACATCCAGTTTGTTTCAATTTGTTGTTTACAATATTACTTATTGTGTGATGCATTGGAGTTTGAATAGATGAAGGCAGTATCGCCAGCAAATAGTATTGGTTTAAGGATGTTAGAGATATTTGGTAAATCATTGATGTATATAAGCAATAGGAGAGGTTCTAAGATGCTGCCCTATGGCACTCCTACGGTTACAGTAGAGATGTGGGGGGGGGGGTTATGTCATTAATGGCTACATATTGGTGTCTATCATTAAGATATGATAGAATATAGTTATCAGGAAGGCCTCAGATTCTGTAATGATTAAGTTTAAGTAAAAGGTAGGTATGGCTTACAGTATCAAAGCCTGACTGTCAATTATATTAACCTGAATCTGGCAGTTATAGTATCCTAAGACTGGCAATTATAAAACTCATATATATATATATATATATATATATATATATATATATATATATATATATATATATATATATATATATATATATACAGTAGAACCTCTATTAACGAGTTTAATCCGTTCTGGCACCGAGCTCGTTACCTGGAAAACTCGTCTTTGGAAACAAATTTCCCCATTTAAAATAAAGGAAATAAATTTAATCCGTTCCATTCCCAAAAACATCCATACTTGTATGACTTTTTTTATGTAAATATAATACTGCACATGTAAATATAAATGTTTTGTTGTAGTGTTTTAATATTTACTTTACCTTATGAAGAGTAGTTGCTGGCTTGAGGGAGACGATGGAGAGGTGGGAAGGAGGAGAGGGGTTATGGTGTGGAAGGAGAATTCACCTCTGAGTCAGGCGGACTCTCTCTTCTTGGGAATTTCACCCAAATTTCATTTCAAATGTCACACAAGGATGCGTTAGACCAGCACCAAATAAAAAAACTACGTTGATTACACTCGTTGTGTCAACAATATAATAGTCTTACCACGAAGATACAATACAATGCCGTTTTCTCAAATAGGCAATGTGGTTATTAAAGAAAATGGAAATTTCATGGCAAACATGTATACAATCCCCAAGTCGATCGGATAAGTATTGGATTTTATAGAAATATTTGCTCAAATGATGCTTGAGCGCGGTGTTTGGGTGCATTCAAGAGAAAAAAAGTGTGTTACGTTCAAGCGACATATACCTGCGAAAGTGATAACACTTTCATAAAGTGTTATCACAAAGTGATAAATTAATTAAACATTTTCACACACTGGGTTGTCACTGCTTTATCAGGGCAGCTTTTCCAAGAATGCGTTCACCTTTTCAAACATTCCAAACACTTCCCTGATCTCAGTGGAAGAGGCAGCATCCTCCCTTACCTCCTCATTCCCTTACTAATGGTGTAAATTGTTGATGAGGACCTGCCATACTTCCTTGTGAGATCAATCACACAGACACCACACTCATGCTTTGCTATAATTTCCTTCTTGAAATCCATAATAATTGTGTCTTTCTTCCTCTTGAAAACACTATCTTTAGCAAGCAGCTTCTTTGGAGACATCGTGTGTTACAAATTGTAGTCGCAAAACCACTAAAAACCCAAAGAAAAGCTCAAATAAATCCAGAGGGATGCTTGTCGTGTGAGATACAACAACAACACTGGCGTCGGAGGCGTTCGAGAATTTGCGAGAACCCGCGAGCCGCGAGACGCTAGGAAGCGCCATGTGGTTTCACTCGTCAATAGAGGCGAGCTCGTCAATAGAGACAAATTTGCTGCGAGTGGCTTGCTCGTTACTGGAAAAACTCGTTAATAGAGCCACTCGTTAATAGAGGTTCCACTGTATATATATATATATATATATATATATATATATATATATATATATATATATATATATATATATAATATCGTACCTAGTAGCCAGAACGCACTTTTCAGCCTACTATTCAAGGCCCGATTTGCCTAATAGGCCAAGTTTTCATGAATTAATTGTTTTTCGACTACCTAACCTACCTAACCTAACCTAACCTTACTTTTTTGGGTACCTAACCTAACCTATAAAGATAGGTTAGGTTAGGTTAGGTAGGGTTGGTTAGGTTCGGTCATATATCTACGTTAATTTTAACTCCAATAAAAAAAATTGACCTCATACATAATGAAATGGGTAGCTTTATCATTTCATAAGAAAATAATTAGAGAAAATATATTAATTCAGGAAAACTTGGCTTATTAGGCAAATCGGGCCTTGCATAATAGGCTGAGAAGTGCGTTCTGGCTGCTAGGTACGATATATATATATACAGTACAACCTCGATTCAACGTACCCCGATTCAACGAATCTCCGGCTAGTTCGCACACTTTTCAGGCCGAATTTACTCACCCGGTTCGACGAACAATGGTTCGCCGAAGCGAGGGATGTTCGGATTTGGTTACGATGTCCAGACAGAGTTCACAGACTGGTGGAAAACTTTCCCATTCTATAACAGATTACAAATAATATTTCTCTCATATGACAAGTTGGATCACACAAGTGGATCACACAAGTAGACCACACAAATGGACCACACATGTGGACCACAAGTGGTCCACAAGCTTACGATTTTGGGACAGAGTTCACAGAGTGGTGGAAAACTTTCTCATTCTATCACAGATTACAATTAATAATTCCTTCATAAGAAGTTGAATCACACAAGTGAACCATATGAACCAAACACCAGCCAAAATGGTCCACACAAACACCAGCCAGTGATCCACACAAGTGAACAACTGAGTTTCCATGATTTTCGTTCACTGATTTGGGGCACACGTATCTTTGTACATTAATTTAAAGGATGAAGCGTGATTACCTAGCTACATGTGGTAAAATCTCCTTATAGACATTTTCTGCGATGAAACAAGATGAGTGAGGGTGGACAGATAAGAGAATACTATACTGTAAACCTCACTTTACAGTGAGGTTTCACTCACTTTCGTCTGTGTGTCGTCATAGTTCAGTGACCCATGACTTTTGAAAGTTTCATATTAATAAATAATTTCTAAAACCAGTGTTTTAATAGCTTTTTATTATCCTAATTAAACTAAACTAAATAAAACCGAAAATATGCTGTAACATGATAGACATCTGCTCTTTGAGAAATTACTGTATGTTATTGGAACAACTCCAGCGTGAGTGGACGGGTCTAATCCCTGTACACACACCATGCTTGTTTCATATCCCTCCCTCCCCCCTCCCTCTCCCCCCCCCTCTCTCTCTCTCTCCCCCCATCCATCCATCCATCCCCTCCCTCCATCCATCCATCCATCCCCTCCCTCCATCCATCCATCCAACTCCTCCATCCATCCATCCCCTCCCTCCATCCATCCATCCATCCATCCCCTTTCTCCATCCATCCATCCATCCCCTTCCTCCATCCATCCCCTCCCTCCATCCATCCCCTCCCTCCATCAATCCCCTCCATCCATCCCCTCCCTCCATCCATCCATCCATCCCCCCCCTCCATCCATCCATCCATCCCCTCCATCCATCCATCCATCCATCCATCCATCCCCTCCCTCCCTCCCTCCATCCACTCCCTCCCTCCATCCATCCCCTCCCTCCATCCATCCCCTCCATCCATCCCCTCCCTCCCTCCATCCATCCATCCCCCCCTCCATCCATCCATCCATCCATCCATCCCCTCCCTCCATCCACTCCCTCCATCCATCCCCTCCATCCATCCATCCCCCTCCCTCCCTCCCTCCATCCACTCCCTCCATCCATCCATCCATCCTTCCCCTCCCTCCATCCATCCATCCATCCATCCATCCATCCATCCTTCCCCTCCCTCCCTCCATCCATCCCCTCCCTCCATCCATCCATCCATCCCCTCCCTCCCCTCCCTCCATCCATTCCCTCCCTCCCTCCATCCATCCATCCATCCCCTCCCTCCATCCCCGCTCCATCCATCCATCCATCCATCCATCCTTCCCCTCCCTCCCTCCATCCATCCCCTCCCTCCATCCATCCATCCATCCCCTCCCTCCCCTCCCTCCATCCATTCCCTCCCTCCCTCCATCCATCCATCCATCCCCTCCCTCCATCCCCGCTCCATCCATCCATCCATCCCCTCCCTCCATCCATCCCCTCCCTCCATCCATCCATCCCCTCCCTCCATCCATCCCCTCCCTCCATCCATCCATCCATCCCCTCCCTCCATCCATCCATCCCCTCCCTCCATCCATCCATCCATCCCCTCCATCCATCCATCCATCCCCCCCCCCCTCCATCCATCCCCTCCTTCCATCCCCTTTCTCCCTCCATCCATCCAGAATTGAAGAAACAAATCAAGTTAAAAAAAAGTTAACTGGGTCAGAGTTAGGGTTATCAGCGAGTCGGTCCCTTCACCACCACCGACACACCTCCCCCGCCCCACCCCTACAGCCCATACACACACACACACCCTCAAATCATCCATCCTTCCATCCCTCCCTCCATCCTACCATCAATCCATCTCCATCCTCTCCTTCCCTGCCTCCCTCCGTGCCTGTTTCCCTCCGTGCCTGCCTCCCTCCCTGCCTCTCCCTCCCAAGCTCTGCCTGCCTCCCTCCGTGCCTGTCTCCCTCCGTGCCTGTCTCCCTCCGTGCCTGCCTCCCTCCCTGCCTCTCCTCCCTCCCAACCTCCCACTGATTTGTGGCAGACGTATCTTTGTAAATTAATTTAAAGGCTGAAGCGTGATTAGCTAGCTACATGTCGTAAAATCTCCTTATAGACATTTTCTGTGATAAAACAAGGTGAGTGAGGGTGGACAGATAAGGGAATACTGTTCTGTAAACCTCACTTGGTTTTCCTTTGTCTGTGTCGTTATAGTTCAGTGACCCATGACTTTGAAAGTTTCAGACTAATAAATCATTTCTAAAACCAATGCTTTAATAGCTTTTTATTATCCTAATTAAACTAAACTAAATAAAACCGAAAATATACTGTAATATGATAGACATCTGCTATTTGAGAAGTAAGTAATTATCAAAAGAAGGCACCAAACCGGGAAGGCTATGTAGCACCATCAAATACGCAAAATAATCAGAGGGCGCTAAATATCACCAAGGATGCCAATACGAGAACAAAAACGCATAAGGCGAACGATATCAAAAGTATCCGAGTCACCAAGAATTCTATCGAGGGACAGGTGACCGCGAGGGGCGGTCGGAAAGCAAGACACACGCTCGTCCTGGAAGTCAGGACATTCAAGAAGGACATGCACGACCGTAAGAGGGACAATGCAACTAGGACAATAAGGAGCAGACCGGCGCTCCATCAAGTGACCATGGGTTAAGCGAGTATGGCCAATACGCAACCTCGCTAGAGCTGTTTCCCACCGCCGGTTACGGTGGAAGGAGGACGGCCACGAGGAAACACAACATTTAAGAGTACGTAGCTTGTTACCAGTAACAGACAACCAAGAAGCCTGCCAACGGGTAAGGACTGAGGAATGGATAACCGGGTAAAAGTCGGAATACGGAATGCCTTTACGAGAGATGGGACAAGAGCGGACAGCTTCCTTAGCGGCAGCATCCGCACGCTCATTTAAAGACACGCCAATATGGCTGGGAACCCAACAAAACTCAACCGACTTAAATTTACTGTGAACGAGAAACAGCCAATGCTGGATCTCGACAACTACCGGATGAACTGGATTAAAGCACCCGAGAGCCATGAGGGCACTACGAGAGTCAACAACAACCACAAAGGAAGACTGACAACGAGAAAGCAGGAGACGAAGAGCATAGAGAATAGCATAAAGTTCCGCTGTAAAGATGCTAGTCTCCGGAGGCAAGCGACACATATAAGTGCGATCAGGAAAAACAACAGAGTAGCCAACACCGTCCGCTGACTTAGACCCATCGGTGAAGACAGAAACGGAGCGGGAGTGAGAAGAAAAGTGCTCGAGGAAAAGGCGTTTTAGAACTGTAGGAGGGGTAAAAGCTTTAGTGATACGAGTCAAGGATGTACAAAACCGCGGAAGAGGGACCCTCCACGGGGGCAAAGAAGGAACAACACGAGGAGAAACATCAGAAATACGAACGGAAAGAGAATCCTGCAGGCGAGATAACCGGACAGAAAGAGGGAGGTGGTGAAGAGGAACAGGAACCGCAGGAGGGGTAAAAGTTAAAGCACGACAGAGACGAGAGGAAGGATGTTGCAAGGACCGCGCAAGATAGCGAAGACAGTAGCGATCACGGCGGTCCTGGAGAGACAGGAAGCCAGTGTCAACATACAAGCTAAGGACGGGAGTCGAACGAAAGGCACCAGAACTGAGGCGCAACCCAGTATGGTGCAAAGCATCAAGACGGCGAAGAGTAGAAGGAGAAGCAGACGAGTAAGCAGGGCAACCATAATCGAGCTTAGACAGGACGAGAGAGGAATGTAAAGCAAGGAGAGTGCGCCTATCTGCCCCCCAAGAAGTATGGGACAAGACCCGAAGGAGGGTAAGGGACTTAGAGCACTCAACACGGAGGTAAGAGATATGGGGAGACCAAGACAAACGAGTGTCAAGGAATAACCCCAAAAGCTTCGCGGAATCTTTGTATTCAAGGGGATGACCATAAAGTGACAAAGAGGGACGAAGAACAACCCGTTTCCGCGTAAAAGTCATGGCACAAGTCTTAGAAGTAGAGAACTTGAAGCCATGACCTGTGGCCCAAGACGACACGGCATCAATCGCAAGTTGAAGCCGGCGTTGAAGGAGAGGCGAATCATCACCCTGACAACAAAGGGTAAGATCATCGACATAGAGAGCGGAGAAGACACCAGAAGGAAGAGAGGAAAGAAGACCATTGAGGGCAACCAGAAAAAGAGTAGTGCTCAGGACACTACCCTGGGGCACACCTTCGTATTGCTGAAAAGGGGGAGAGAGAGCGGTACCAAGGCGCACTCGAAAGGAACGACGAGAGAGGAAGCTGCGGAGAAAGAGAGGGAGATGACCACGAAGGCCAAAAGAATGAAGTTGAGATAGGATATGATAACGCCAAGTGGTGTCGTAAGCCTTTTCTAGGTCAAAAAGGACGGCAACAACGGAGGTCTTCGCAGCAAAAGCAGTACGTATATAGACCTCCAAGTTCACCAGGACATCCGTCGTGCTGCGGCACTTGCGGAAACCAAATTGAGAAGGGGAGAGGAGGTGATGGTGTTCCAGGAACCACATCAGACGAACATTAACCATACGTTCAAAGAGTTTGCAGACACAACTTGTGAGAGCAATAGGGCGAAAGTCCTTAGGGGAAGTACCCAGAGACCCTGGTTTGCGAACAGGGAGGACAACGGCATCGAGCCAGTCCTCAGGGACTGACGACGACTCCCAGATCCGATTATACAGACTCAGTAAATACTGAGACGTGCTCGGAGGGAGATGGCGAAGCATCTCATAATGAATACCATCGGAGCCCGCCGCCGTAGAACCGCAGAGGGCCAGGGCAGAACGAAGTTCAGAGAGAGAGAAGGGATCATTATAGGGAAGCTGAAGATGAGTGCAGAAATCTAAAGGACGAGACTCAAGGACAGGTTTACGAAGAAGGAAAGATTGGGGAAGATGAAGACCAGAGCTAACAGAAGAAAAGTGGGAACCCAGTTCGGAAGCGACCTGCAACGGGTCCGCCACAAGAGTATCATGGAGGTGAAGGACCGGTGAAACATCGGGAACGAACTTACCCGCTATCTTGCGGATACGCTTCCAGATCTGGGCCAGAGGGGTTTCGGACGTAATTGTCGAGACATAAGATGCCCAACATTCACGTTTAGCCGTACGGATGGCCCTACGGGCCACCGCACTCGCTTTCCGAAAGAAAAGAAAAGAATCGGTCGTCTGCCTACGGCGGTGCTTCTTCCAGGCTGCACGCTCACAGCGGACAGCCCGAGCACAGTCCGCATTCCACCAGGGAACGCACTTCCGTGGACCCCGAGAGGAAGAGCGAGGAATAGAGCGGAGGGCAGCGTCGAAGACAGTGTCATGAAAAAGGAGGAGAGCGCGAGAGAGGGGCAGAAGGGAGAGGTCAGAGAGAGTAGCACTGAGGGAAAACAGGGTCCAGTCCGCCTTGGCAAACTGCCACCTAGGGAAAGAGAGGGAAGGGCGAAAAGAGAAAAAGGAAACAAGGATGGGGAAATGATCACTTCCATGGAGGTCATCAAGAACCTGCCATGTGAAATCTAAGTAAAGAGAAGAAGAGCAGAGAGAAAGATCAAGACAAGAAAGGGTGCGAGTTCGAGAGTCCAAATGAGTGGGCTCACCAGAATTCAGAAGAGACAGGGAAGAAGAGAGGAGAAACGGCTCAAGGAGGCGACCCCGGGTATTCGTCAGAACGTCACCCCAAAGAGAATGACGACAATTGAAGTCACCCAGCAGGAGCACAGGCTCCGGCAAGGAGTCTAGGAGGTGTTTCAAATCAGGAAGAGAGAGCGGGACACCCGGGGGGAGATAAATGGAACAAACTGTGTACCATTTCCCCACAAAGATACGAGCAGCAGAACAATGGAGAGGCGAAGGAAAAAGTAAAGGAACAAAGGGAACATCAGCCCGAATCAAGAGAGCAGAAGAATTAGAAGCCCCAGCAATGGCTGGGGGGGGGGGAGAGAAAGGAATAGCCACGAAAACGACCAGGACGAGCACCAAGCATCGGCTCCTGGAGACAGACACAAAGGGGCGAAAACCGCGAAACCAGAAGTTGGAGTTCGAGGAAATTGGCGTAATAACCTCGAACGTTCCATTGAAGAATGGACAACGACGAGAAGAGAAAGGACAAAAACAGAGAACAAGGAAGAAACAAAGGCGAAAGACCAACAGAGCACGTTAAAGAATATCAGGGTCGGGATCAGGGTCAGCAAAGTCAGGGTTAGGGGGCATGGGTAAACTGAGCAAAGACGGAGGGAAGGAAACGGGAGAACAGATCAGAGGTGGGCGGGCAGGGTCCGGAGGAGGAGGAGGAGGAGGAGGAGACAACGGAGAGGAGCAGTCAAGGACAGCAGCAGGAAGAGAGGGAGTAGAAAGAGAGGAGCGCACCCCAGCAAGAGCAGCAACCGAAAGGGAAGCAGGGGCCAAAGAAACCTCCATAGCAGGAACAGGGGGCGCAAGCACTGAAACGGGAGTGGAAGGAGCAACAGAGCCAGAAGGAGGAGCTGAGGAAGAAAGCGAAGCCTTCTTACCCGCCGGGGAAGAGGAAGGAGAGGAGCCAGGCTTACGCTTCTGACTTAAAGAGACCGGTGTCCCAGCAACTACGTACCGGGCAACGGATTCCAGTGTCTCAACAGGAGAAGCCGAACGAGAGCACACACGACGGCCGTTAGGAGAGCGATGGACATCCGCCCGCACCGACAGGCGGCGGGGAGAGCCGATAGATGGAGGAAGAGGATGGGAAGGAGGATCGGAGGGGGACGAGGAAGGAGACACAGAAGACACGACAGACCGGGTAGAAGGAAGGGGAACCCCAGACAGAGGACCAAGAGGAGGATCCTTCGGGAGAGAACCCAAAGGGACAGAGGAGGGGGCAGTGGGCGCATCAGGGTCCAAGGCCTGGAAACGGTTGTGAGCCTGAGGAAGGCGGGAAGGACGAGGAGAGGAAGAGCGCAACACGCGAGCATAAGAGATATTAGCATAAGGCGGGAGCCGGCAAACCTGGCGCCTCGCCTCAGGAAAAGATAAACGCTCCCGGTGCTTCAAGTTGAGGACGGCTGCCTCAAGCTTGTAATGGACACACGCACGGGAGAAGGTAGGATGGGCCTCACCGCAGTTGAGGCAACGAGCCTGGGGAGAAGCGCACTCCGACTTAGAGTGACCTTCGCCACCACACAAAGGACAGAGAGAGACAGTCCCGGAGCAGCGGAGGGCACCATGCCCAAACCTCCAGCACTTGTTGCAGAGCCGAGGAGAAGGAATGTACTCCTGGACAGAGCACCTGGCACCAGCAAGAATGACAGAGGGTGGAAGGGTCCTACCATCAAAGGTAATCTTCACAACCCGGAGGGGTTGACGGCGACTACCACGAGGGGGACGAGTAAACGTGTCCACCTGGAGAATAGAATGGCCCTGGGCAGCGAGGATATGTCGAATATCGTCGTGGCAGTCGCGTAGGTCCCGAACACCGGTCGCAACATGGGGCGGGAGCAAAATAGTGCCAACACTGGCATTCAACTGGACGTTCTTCGAGACCCGAACGGGGGTCTCGCCAAGGCAGGATAAGGCAGCCAAGCGGGAAGCAGCATCCTGAGAAGGAGCAGCAACGACACGCGTACCGAGACGAGTGGGGTTAAAAGTAATGGAGGCATCCACGGAATCAATGAGATGTCGATGAAGGGAGAAATCATCAGGAGGCGCAGAATCAAGAGGGAGGAGATCAAAATATTTGGCCCACGAAGCGGGACCAAACAAGGCTTGATAGGTAGCAGAACTGGAAGGAATCGAGCGAGGGCGGCCGTGACGAGAACGGCGGTGAGAACCCCCAGAGAGAGAGGGGTTAAAAGGCGCAGTAGTAACAACTAGAGAAGGAGCCACGCCAGGGGACGAGGTAGTCACCACTGGGGGCTTGGGGCTCGACCCAACCACAGAGGAGGGAGGGGAGCCAGGGGAAGGAGTCAGAGAGGCCAAAGGAGGAGCAAGGTCGGGGCCCAATGCAGCGGAGGCTACAGAGCCCGGTCTTCCAATACGGACCGACTCGGGGGCTTGGTCGCCCACCCCACGAGCCTGAAAAGGTAAGCCAGAAACAGCCGAAACAGGGGTTATCATCTTGACGAAATTACGAATTCACTCACGAATGTGCCCCCACACCCACCATGGAGCCACAATTAGAGGCAGGACACCCAACAAGAAGCTATCGCCGATCTTGTCGGGGCCTCCTAGGGGTGCGTCGTATACGCCCCACAAACGCCACCTTAAGAAACCGACAGTCCGTCGAGATCGGGTTCAGTGACGAAGTGGGGATTGACAATAAAAGGTTCCCCTCGCTCTCGACGTCGGGTACCGCAGTTCTACGGGTGCAAGAGTATGCCTCCTCAAGCACCCGGGCGTCAAAGTAGAAGAAGTCCAAGGGAAGAACCAGAACGAGCAAAAGGTCGGCAGGAAACGGCAAGCAGATAGGAGAAGAGGGGGGAGAAAAACGAAACAGAAGGAAAAGGAAAAGATGCCCAGCAGAATTGGAGAGGACGGCAGCAGGAGCACAAGGCTAGAAAAGGACAGAGGACTGTCCCAAGGAGCATCACACTCCGGCAGCCGCCCACTAAGCCCCCAGACGGCGACAACGAGCTGAGCGGGGAGGGGGTGCTATTTGAGAAATTATTTGTTATTGGAACAACTCCAGCGTGAGCGAGTGGACGGGTCTAGTCCCTATACACACAGCACCATGCGTTTCTCGTTTCATTTCGTCGCCACAGTTCAGTGACTACGGCTTCGAAATATTAAAATTAATAAATCAGTTCTAAAATAAGTTTTTTATATCTCTTATTATCCTAATAATGTCACTAATCTAAATATATAACCTAAAAATATATAATATGATGTAAATCCAATATTTGAGATAAATTTATGTTACTGGATCTGGCTTAAACACCAGCCTACTGGAGGGTTTATAGACCTAGTCTGCGTTTATACAGTAGGCACCCAGTGCCAATACATTTGTCTGCGTGCAAGTGACGTGTTTGTCCGCCAGTGAAATAATAATCGTGGAATTTACCATTTTTTTGACTACAGCTTTATTAATATACAACAAGATGTCTCAAGGGCTTGCTAATCGTGCTGTATCTGCAAAGAGGAAGAGAAGTTTTTTATCCATTGAGCAGAAATTAGACATGATAGAGAAACATGAACGTGGCTACTCTGTTACTAGGCTGGCAGCAGAATTTAATGTCGGGAAAAGTACGGTGTGTGATATCAAGAGACAGAAAGATAATATTAGGAAGTTTCTTGCTTCGAGTGATAGTGGTGCATTAAATAAAAGGAAAACAATAAAAGGTTCTGCAAATACGAATTTGGATGAAGCTGTGTATAAATGGTTTAACCAGGAGCGCTCTGTGGGGATGCCACTTGGCGGCGACGCCATTAAGACAGCAGCCGATAAATTTGCACAAAAGATGAACATTCCAGATTTTCGAGCAAGTGAAGGATGGTTGCAAAGATTTAAGAATAGACATAATATTAAGAACAGGAAAGTTTGTGGAGAATCATTAAGTGCAGATACGGATTCAGTCGAGCCATTTAAGCGTAAATTAAATGATTACATAATAACAAATGATCTAAGGCGTTTTCAGGTATACAATGCCGATGAAACAGGCTTTAATTGGAAATGCTTGCAGAACAACACTTTGGCATCTAGGCTAGATGAGAGTGTTCCTGGCCGTAAGGTAAACAAAGAAAAAGTTTCTGCCATGCTGTGTGCAAATGCAGACGGAAGTCACAGAACAAAGTCCGCCATTGTGGGGAAGTCAAAAAACCCACGTGCTTTGAAAAATTTAATGAACAAGCTACCTGTGGTCTACTACAGCTCTAAAACAGCTTGGTTTACTGGAGATATTTTTGTAGACTGGTTCAAAAAACATTTTTGCAAAGAAGTTAGAGATTTTCAGATAAAGAAGTGTGGAGTGAGACAGAATGATGTCAAGGCATTACTCTTGGTTGACAATGCCCCAGCTCATGTAGGGCTCGACAAATTAACGTCACATGATGGACGCATCAAATGTATGGCCTTGCCTCCCAATACCACCTCTCTGATCCAGCCAATGGATATGGGTGTTATATATGCAATGAAAAGGCTCTACAAACGAGAAATGAATAAAGAAATCATGGTGGTGTTTGAGTCAGATGAAGACAAAAGACAAGGAACCGATTCGCGAGGTCAAGCAACACTGGAACGTTACCAAAAATACTCAATTAAGGAAGGTATTTACAACTGGGCTAAAGTTTGGGATGAAGTTCAAGAGTCAACATTAAGAAATTGTTGGAAAAAACTCCTGTTGCTTGATCATGCTGATGAAGTGACTGAGGAAGAAATGGATTTTGAAGGATTTTCAAATGATATTTATCAAGAACTGCGTGCCGCTGGTGAGACGGAGTTGACGCTGAACGATGTGGAGGAGTGGTTAGATATTGATGCAGTCGATCAACCCATTGGTCATTTAACAGATGATGAGATTATACAAAATGTTACTGGCACTGTTGACGACGACGGAAAGGAAGATGAGGATGAGAATGATAGCAGTTTACAATCTGCTACGTGTGCTAACGCATTGTTCCATGTTGAAAAACTCCTTGATATTGTTTCACAAACTGACAATCCAGAGCTACCAGGCTTTTATCAACACCTAAGGACGATGAAAGATATTTGTCTCAAGGACATGACACAAAGAAGGAAACAAATGAAAATGAGTCAATATTTTTCACGAACTAGCAGCAAATCAATCAGCACAGCCGTACCCAGCACCAGCACAGCCGTACCCAGCACCAGCACAGCCGTACCCAGCACCAGCACAAAAGCAGCTGAAGCCAACATAGCAGCAGCGAGCACCAGCAAAGCTGATGCAAACATCTAAAAACATCGTGTGTGAAGTGAACAATTAGAATAGGTGTTAAATTTAAGTGTGTACATAGTGTTAAAATTAAAGTTGCAATAATTCTAATGTACAATAGTTTTCAATAACTGTATTGTAGTACTCAACATACAGCAAAACAACTTTTAATAATACAGTGCTAACGGCTTAATGCACTGCAGTACCTATTTACTGTAGAGCATTCACAACTTCACAACACTTCAAGATGGACATAACTCCAACAATAAGGTAAATACATGAATTACAGTATTTTTAGTAGAGTAGTAAAATATAGGTACAGTAAGTAATATGATACAATGCATTTTTATTGTGTACAAGAAAAAAAAAAGACACTGACGCAAACGCCTCTTAAAGGTCACCTCTTGTAACGAATCCAACGCTCCAACGAACTGGGGGTGGTCCCATATAGTACGTTGAATCGAGGTTGTACTGTATATATATATATATATATATATATATATATATATATATATATGTATATATATATATATATATATATATATATATATATATATATATATATATATATATATATATATATATATATATATATATATATATATATATATATTAGTATATTTTGGGAGCAGTCTTTCCTGTAGACATATATTATTAAATATGACCGAAAAAGTAAGATTAATAATTCTAACACGAATTTTCTCAATCTTTCGTACATTTCTTTTCACTGTTGGAGGTAATTCAAAAATCAATTCTCCAAAATTCATTTTTATTTCTAGTCTGACGCGACACGAGCACGTTTCGTAAAACTTATTACATTTTCAAAGACTTTAGTTTACAAATACACAACTGAATAGAACTTACGCATCTCCGATTTTGTTTATATCTACATTTGAGTGAGGTGGATGGGGTGAGGTGGCATTAATAGGGTATTAATTTCATCAACACAAGACAGAACAAAAGGTGGCATTAATAGGGTATTAATTTCATCAACACAAGACAGAACACGAAACAATGGGTATTGAAATGGAAGTGATTGTAGAAAGCCTATTGGTCCATATTTCTTGATGCTTCTATATTGGAGCGGAGTCTTGAGGTGGGTAGAATATAGTCGTGCATTAATTGGCTGTTGATTGCTGGTGTTGACTTCTTAATGTGTAGTGCCTCACAAACGTCAAGCCGCCTGCTATCGCTGTATCTATCGATGATTTCTGTGTTGTTTACTAGGATTTCTCTGGCGATGGTTTGGTTGTGGGAAGAGATTATATGTTCCTTAATGGAGCCCTGTTGTTTATGCATCGTTAAACGCCTAGAAAGAGATGTTGTTGTCTTGCCTATATACTGGGTTTTTTGGAGCTTACAGTCCCCAAGTGGGCATTTGAAGGCATAGACGACGTTGGTCTCTTTTAAAGCGTTCTGCTTTGTGTCTGGAGAGTTTCTCATGAGTAGGCTGGCCGTTTTTCTGGTTTTATAGTAAATCGTCAGTTGTATCCTCTGATTTTTGTCTGTAGGGATAACGTTTCTATTAACAATATCTTTCAGGACCCTTTCCTCTGTTTTATGAGCTGTGGAAAAGAAGTTCCTGTAAAATAGTCTAATAGGGGGTATAGATGTTGTGTTAGTTGTCTCTTCAGAGGTTGTATGGCGTTTCACTTTCCTTCTTATGATGTCTTCGACGAAACCATTGGAGAAGCCATTGTTGACAAGGACCTGCCTTACCCTACAGAGTTCTTCGTCGACTTGCTTCCATTCTGAGCTGTGGCTTAGAGCACGGTCGATATATGCGTTAACAACACTCCTCTTGTACCTGTCTGGGCAGTCGCTGTTGGCATTTAGGCACATTCCTATGTTCGTTTCCTTAGTGTAGACTGCAGTGTGGAAACCTCCGCTCTTTTCCATGACTGTTACATCTAGAAAGGGCAGCTTCCCATCCTTTTCCATCTCGTAAGTGAAACGCAGCACGGAACTCTGCTCAAATGCCTCCTTCAGCTCCTGCAGATGTCTGACATCAGGTACCTGTGTAAAAATGTCATCAACATACCTGCAGTATATGGCCGGTTTCAAGTTCATGTCGACTAAGACTTTTTGTTCGATGGTACCCATGTAGAAGTTTGCAAACAGGACACCTAGGGGAGAACCCATGGCGACCCCATCTACTTGCTTATACATATGCCCATCCGGGCTCAAGAAGGGTGCCTCTTTAGTACAAGCTTGGAGTAGTTTCCTTAGAATATTCTCGGGAATGTCAAGACTAGTACAGGCTGGATCACGATACACTCTGTCGGCTATCATCCCGATTGTCTCGTCCACAGGTACGTTGGTAAACAGCGATTCTACGTCCAACGAGGCTCTTATCCCTGTGGCCCGTGTGCCCCGCAGTAAGTCAACAAATTCCTTTGGAGACTTCAGGCTGAAGGCGCAAGGGACATAAGGAGTCAGCAGGCCGTTGAGTCGCTTCGCCAGTCTGTACGTGGGTGTGGGTATCTGGCTAATGATTGGCCGAAGTGGGTTTCCAGACTTGTGTGTCTTGACATTTCCATACGCATATCCAGGTTTATATTCCCCAATAATCTTTGGCAGGTGGAGTCCGGATTTCTTGGCGTTCACAGTTTCGATCAGTTTGTTGACCTTTGCTTTTAATTCGGCTGTAGTGTCTTTCGTTACCCTTTGGAATTTAGTTTGGTCAGAGAGTATGAGGTTCATTTTCGCCAGATATTCGTCTTTTTTAAGAATGACGTATATTGGCGACTTGTCACCTCTCCTGACAACTATCTCCTTGTTCTCACGAAGGCTTTTAGCTGCCGCTTTAAGCTCGGGGGACAGTATGGTGCTTCTGTAATTGCCTCGATTCTTTCCTCCTTCTGCAATAAGTTCTGCTTGTAAGGTATCTTTGGTAGTGACCTTCTTTTGTGTCTCGAGGTCGAATATATCGTCCAACAGAATTTCCAACTCTACTTTCCGGGCCATCTCACTCGGTCTGGACATAACGTGACAGTTTATGCCCAGATTTAGGAGAGTGACTTGGTCCTCAGTGAGGTTAATTCCTGCAAGGTTCAGGAAGCCATCTTTTGGTCGTGGAATTGCCATAGGTCCTCCATATAATGTTGTAAGTTTCTTGATAATCCTTGTTTCAGTGCTGAGGTGATGTCGGTCTGTGAGGATGTAAAGGTGTTGTTCAATGCGAGAACGGATACTTTCGTCGATGTTGCTATTTCTCCACTCGTTTGTAGCATGAAGTAGTTGCGTTTTGTTGTCTTTGATTTCATTCTTTACAGAATGAAAGTTATCCCTACAACTTGGTGGTGGTAGTGGTGTTGTGGTGGTGCTGGTGTTGTGGTGGTGCTGTGGTGGTGATGGTGTTGTGGTGGTGTTGTGCTGGTGTTGAGGTGGTGCTGGTGTTGAGGTGGTGCTGGTGTTGAGGTGGTGCTGGTGTTGTGGTGGTGCTGGTGTTGTGGTGGTGCTGGTGTTGTGGTGGTGCTGGTATTGTGGTGGTGCTGGTGTTGTGGTAGTGGTGGAGTTCTGGTGGAAGTGGTGTTGTGGTGGAGCTGGTGTTGTGGTGTGTAGTGGCAGAGAGACACAGATGAGAACGCTGCAGAGAGAGTTAAAGAAGACACAGATGATAACGAGGGAATTCTCGTTATCCCTACAGACAAAAATCAGAGGATACAACTGACGATTTACTATAAAACCAGAAAAACGGCCAGCCTACTCATGAGAAACTCTCCAGACACAAAGCAGAACGCTTTAAAAGAGACCAACATCGTCTATGCCTTCAAATGCCCACTTGGGGACTGTAAGCTCCAAAAAACCCAGTACATAGGCAAGACAACAACAACTCTTTCTAGGCGTTTAACGATGCATAAACAACAGAGCTCCATTAAGGAACATATAATCTCTTCCCACAACCAAACCATCGCCAGAGAAATCCTAGTAAACAACACAGAAATCATCGATAGATACAGCGATAGCAGGCGGCTTGACGTTTGCGAGGCACTACACATTAAGAAGTCAACACCAGCAATCAACAGCCAATTAATGCACAACTATATTCTACCCACCTCAAGACTCCGCTCCAATATAGAAGCATCAAGAAATATGGACCAATATGCTTTCTACAATAACTTCCATTTCAATACCCATTGTTTCGTGTTCTGTCTTGTGTTGATGAAATTAATACCCTATTAATGCCACCTCTTGTTCTGTCTTGTGTTGATGAAATTAATACCCTATTAATGCCACCTCACCCCATCCACCTCACTCAAATGTAGATATAAACAAATTCGGAGATGTGTAAGTTCTATTCAGTTGTGTATGTGTTAACTAAAGTCTTTGAAAATGTAATAAGTTTTACGAAACGCGCTCAAGTGTCGTGTCAGACTAGAAATAAAAATGAATTTTGGAGAATTGATTTTTGAATTACCTCCAACAGTGAAAAGAAATGTACGAAAGATTGAGAAAATTCGTGTTAGAATTATTAATCTTACTTTTTCGGTCATATATAATAATATATGTCTACAGGAAAGACTGCTACCAAAATATACTAATATATATATATATATATATATATATATATATATATATATATATATATATATATATATATATATATATATATATATATATATGTCGTACCTAGTAGCCAGAACGCACTTCTCAGCCTACTATGCAAGGCCCGATTTGCCTAATAAGCCAAGTTTTCCTGAATTAAAGTATTTTCTCAATTTTTTTTCTTATGAAATGATAAAGCTACCCACTTCATTATGTATGAGGTCAATTTTTCTTTATTGGAGTTAAAATTAACGTAGATATATGACAAAACCTAACCAACTCTACCTAACCTAAACTAACCTATCTTTATAGGTTAGGTTAGGTTAGGTAGCCGAAAAAGTTAGGTTAGGTTAGGTAGGTTAGGTAGTCGAAAAACAATTAATTCATGAAAACTTGGTGGCTTATTAGGCAAATCGGGCCTTGCATAGTAGCCAAGTTTTCCTGAATTTCAATATTTTTCAATTTTTTCTTTTGAAATGATAAATCTATTCATTTCATTATGTATGAGCTAAATTTTTAAACTTTGAGTTAAAAGTAACATAGATATATGACCGAACCTACCCTACCCTTCCTAACCTATCAATACATATCTGCTCAGGGGACGCCTGAGCAGAGCGCGGAGTCAGGGACGCCTGAGCAGAGCGCGGAGTCAGGGACGTCTGAGCAGAGCGCGGTGTCGATGGCTCCGGATCAGAGCGTGGTGTCACGGGCACTGGAACAGAGCGCGGTCCTTGGCAAAGGGAAACAAATAAAACAAGGCCCCAAAACCTGTTAGTATTACAAATGGGCAGTAGTAGGGGGGAAGAGCCACAGGGGATTTTTTTTTTGAGGGGGGGGGGGAAATATCAAGTGTGGATCTTCAGGGTTTTCAGGTAAATTTATAAATATCACCTGTGGCTCTTCGGGGGTTTCAGGCGAATTTGGGGAGTCACAGATTTGGAATTAGGGAATTATTATGAGAAAAATAATTTCCGAGACTTTAGAAGTTTGTTAAAAGTTCTTATGCTGAAAATAAGTTCATACAAGTTTGTTAAAGTTCTTATGGGACAAATTCAAATTCCAGTTTAAGAGCCAGCATTTCCAGTTAAAATCTATGGACATATTTTGCCTGTTTTCAACATCGGAAATTCGTGTCTGTAGCACAGGGTTTTCAGGTAAATTTAGAAATTCGTGTTTGTGAGTCAGGGTTTTTTTAGGTAAATTTGGGCAGTCACAGATTTGGAAGTAAGGATTTCTTTATGAGAAAAAATAATTACCGAGATTTTAGAAGTTTGTTAAAAGTTCTTATGATGAAAATAAGTTCAAACAAGTTTGTTAAAGTTCATATGGGAGAAACTCAAATTTTTCAGAGTTCAGTTTTAAGAAAATATTTCAGAGTTTCAAATAATCATAGAAGTTTATTTATATGTTTATGACCAAATTTTGTAAAAAGACTATTTTCAGCGAATACTGTGTTAGACAATTTGTTAAGGAAACAGACATCTTAGCCATTACATTTTGTTTTATAAGCATTTAAGTCAGAAAATAGTTTAAGCTCAAAATTCGTCAGAGTCCACTTTGTTAGCAAAATTCTTCAGAGTCCAGTTTATGCCTGAAATAATCAGAGTCAAGTTTTAGCCAGAAAATTAACAGAGTCCAGTTAACAACAGAAATTCGTCAGAGTCCTGTAATCTACCAAAATTTGTCAGAGTCCACTTCGTGAGCAAAATTCGTCAGAGTCCATTTTCAACCCATTTTTCATCAGAGTCCATTTTATACCGAAATTTGGTCAGAGTCCAGTAAAGGCCAAAAATGATCAGAGTCCAATTATCAACAGAAATTCATCAGAGTCCAGTTTTCTAGCAAAATTCGTCAGAGTCCTGTAATCTGTGAAAATTTGACAAGAGTCCGTTTTATACCCAATTTTCGTCAGAGTCCAGTTTATACCAAAAATTCGCCAGAGTCACCTTTGAGAGCAAAATTCATCAGAGTCCAGTTCTTGATCAAAATTAATCAAAGTCCAATTGAAGACTCAAATTCGACAGAGACCACATTTTCGCTACTAGCAGTCCAATCCCCCTGAAGTTTTAAACAGTCATATTTCAGTCGTAGTAAATAAGATCAAGTCAGTTACTGAGCTCCAGCTCTCGTCCCCACCTTAGTTCTCTCGTATCTTTGTAAATAACCCATCAATTTCCCTTAAATTTTTACCCTCTGTATTTCAGACACAGTAAATAAGATTGGGACAGTTACCAAACTCTAGCTCTTGTCCTCTGTCCAAGTTCACTCCTGTAAATTCATTCCTATCAGTCCAAATCCCCCTGGGATTTAAACACCCAACTACATTTTCAGACATAGTAAATAAAAGCCAGTTCAGTTACCGATTTCCAACTCATGTTCTTCACTTAGCTCAATGTTCATCAAATTATTTCAGATCAAGCCTCTCTCCAGTCTATCAAAGTAAACATAATTTCCTTTAATACCCTTGGTGTACTCAGGTCTGTAATATTCACACTGTCATATAACACCTTACCTTCAATACCTTTTTGTTTACCCAAGTAAGCTATAATCACACGGTCAAAATCTCACCTTACCCTTTCCCTCCCTTACCTTCTCATCCCTAACGTATCCAAACCTTCAATAATCATACTATATTTGCATATTTTCTCTATATTCAGCTGTGTTCTTCACATTTTTTCCATGTTTTCTGTGTTCACTCCATGTTCTACAAATATTCACAGCATAATCAGTTAAAAAAAATTCTACCATTTTCCCCGTATGTTCACTATGTTCTTTGTCATGTTTTCATGTACATCATATGTTCTCTGTATAACTTTTATACTCAATATTAATGTTCTCAATGTTCTTAGCTTGTTCTTCACATGTTCAGTGTTCATTCTTTGTATTCCCTATGTTCCTTATCATGTCTTCATATTCTCTATAAGTTCATATTCCCTGCATGTTCACTCTATTCATCAACTTTTTCTTACAAGTTTTCTGTGTTCCCCATGTGTTCCATGTGTTCATTCCCTTACATGTTATTTAACGTTCCTTAACTAAAAATCTTTCGCCAATCAACTAAAACATAGTCACTTTCGTCATTTCTCAACTAAACTTATTATTCAATCAACTAAAAATAGTCAGAATTAGCCTCGTTCAACACAGTTCTCAACTAAAATAACCTTTCACTTCGCTAAAAAAATAGTCAAGGAAACTTCTTTCAACGCTTTCGTAACTAAAATTATATGTCGTCAAGTAAGAAAAAATAGCCAAAGATATCTATCATCGCTGTTTTTAACTGACATTTATACTTTGTGGAGCACTAAATAGTCACTGTCATCATATTTTTCATGTCTTTCCTCAGCTAAAATAGTCAAATGTAACTTTTTTCAGCACTTTCGTAAAAAAATATATGTCGTTAAGTAAGAAAAATAGTCAAAGGTTCTCTTCGAGACAACAAAGACACTCTCAGTGTCACCAAAGTTACTCTTCGAGAAATCAAAGACACTCTTCAATACATCAAGGACTTACTCAAAGACACCAAAGTTGCACTCAAAGACATCCTTTGAGACACCAAAGACATCCTTTAAGACTTCAAAGACACCTCTCGAGGCATCAAAGACACTCTCAAACACACCAAAGGCACTCTTCGGGATATCAAAGTTATTCTTCGAAACATCAAAGTTGCTCTGTATGATATCTTCGTTTATCAAACTTATTCTCAGAGATATCAAAAGTTATTCTCAGAGCAATCAAAAGTTATTCTCTAAAACAACAAAAGTTAATCTCGGTCATCAAAGAAGATCTGCAAGATATCTTCAAGACATCAAAGTTACTCTTCATTACATCAAAGACGCATTCAAAATACTACTCAGGTTCTCAGAAGTCATTCTCAAAGTCATCAAAATTGTTCTGTAAGATATCTTCGAGACATCAAAGTTACTCTTCAATACATCAAAGACGCATTCAAAATACTACTCATGTTCTCAGACGTCATTCTCAAAGTCATCAACGATTTTCTCAGAGTCACCAAAGATATTCCAAGAGACGTTAAAATTAATCTCAGTCATCAAACTTGTTCTCGAAGTCATCAAAGATAATCTTAGAGTCATCAAAGGTATTCTCAGAGAAACTTTCCAAAACATCTTTGTTCATCAAACTTGTTCTCAAAGTTATTCCAAGAGACATCAAAGTTAATCTAGGACATCATCTTTCGTCAAAGTTATTTTTAGAGACATCTAAAGTTATTATGTAAGACATAAAAGTTATTCTCAGAGTCATCAAAGTTGTTCTCTAAGACATCAGTGTTGTTCTCTAAGACATCAAAGATGTTCTCTAAATCATAAAAGTTAATCTCTAAGTCACCTTCGTTCATTAGAGAAACTTTCCAATCCATCTTCGTTGATCAAAGTTATTCTCAGAGTCATCAAAGTTATCTCTAATTCACCTTCGTTCTCCAAAAAGTTGTTCTCTAAGACACCTTCGTTCATCAAAGAAACTCTCCTTCTTCCATCATGTTATTCTTTAAGACATCTTCAGTCATAAAATTTCTCTCCAAAATGTAACTAGTTCAGCTTTTCATACCAAACCTGCACTTCTGTTAAAATATATTTTCTTAGTCACTTTACCCTAAAACTGTTTCTCTGAACTACACTGTTCAAACCTACGTAACCTATCCTCTCCACCCAATGTTACTTAGTTAACGTAACGTTCCTAAACCTAACTTTACCTATCCTAACAAAACTTACCTTACCTATCTTACCTAACTTACCTAACCTAACCTAACTTATCCTGCTTAACCTAACTTACCTACATTACCTAACTTAACCTGCATAACCTAACTTTACCTATCCTAACTTACCTTACCTTTACCTATCTTACCTAACTTAACCTGCATAACCTAACTTTACCTATCCTAACATAACTTACCTTACCTATCTTACCTAACCTAACCTAACTTATCCTGCTTAACCTAACTTACCTACATTACCTAACTTATCCTGCTTAACCTAACTTTACCTATCCTAACTTAACTTACCTTACCTTGCCTATCTTACCTAACTTAACCTAACTTATCCTGGGTTCGAGTCAGTTCTGGGGTGTGAGTTTTATATATATATATAAATATATATATATATATATATATATATATATATATATATATATATATATATATATATATATATATATATTTATATATGTCGTACCTAGTAGCCAGAACGCACTTCTCAGCCTACTATGCAAGGCCCGATTTGCCTAATAAGCCAAGTTTTCCTGAATTAATATATTTTCTCTAATTTTTTTCTTATGAAATGATGAAGCTACCCATTTCATTATGCATGAGGTCATTTTTTTTTATTGGAGTTAAAATTAACGTAGATATATGACCGAACCTAACCAACCCTACCTAACCTATCTTTATAGGTTAGGTTAGGTTAGGTGGCCGAAAAAGTTAGGTTAGGTTAGGTAGGTTAGGTAGTCGAAAAACAATTAATTCATGAAAACTAGGCTTATTAGGCAAATCGGGCCATGCATATTAGGCTGAGAAGTGCGTTCTGGCTACTAGGTACGACATATATGTACCTTGTTTAACCTTCTTATCATTAGCTTCTTTTCTTCTTTATGTCTACCCAATGTACACCCTTTGTTTACACCTGACCCCATTGTTCGATACATTTGTATTCACCTGACCCGCTACTAATTTAAAATATAATGCTCTGTACTGTAACATCACTTGAGAATGAACCATGTAGGTTCGAAACGTCGTGCGATTTTATAATAAGTGTAATACAATCTTCAGATATTCAATTCTTTTCTTAACCTTGATATATAAATATATATATATATATATATATATATATATATATATATATATATATATATATATATATATATATATATATATATATATATATATATATATATACATACATACATATGACAATGTCAGACCACGGAGGAAAAATGAAACAGGAATTTCCTTAAGTACTTTCGTATATTAAATACATCTTCAGAAGGTCCTTCCCTTCAGAAGGTCCTTGGACCTTCTGAAGATGTATTTAATATACGAAAGTACTTAAGGAAATTCCTGTTTAATTTTTCCTCCATGGTCTGACATTGTCACATTCTTAATCACGTGTTTATTTTCGTGATATACACACATATATACATATATATATATATATATATATATATATATGTCGTACCTAGTAGCCAGAACGCACTTCTCGGCCTACTATGCAAGGCCCGATTTGCCTGATAAGCCAAGTTTTCCTGAATTAATATATTTTGTCAAATTTTTTTCTTATGAAATGATAAAGCTACCCATTTCATTATGTATGAGGTCAATAATTGGCTGTTTGTAAACAGCCAATTATTGCACAACTATATTCTACCCACCTCAAGACTCCGCTCCAACATAGAAGCATCAAGAAATATGGACCAATAGGCTTTCTACAAACACTTCTATTCAATATCCATTGTTTCGTGTTCTGTCTTGTGTTGATGAAATTAATACCCTATTAATACCACCTCTTGTTCTGTCTTGTGTTGATGATATTAATACCCTATTAATGCCACCTCTTGTTCTGTCTTGTGTTAATGCCACATCACCCCTTCCACCTCACTCAAATGTAGATATAAAATCGGAGATGCGTAAGTTCTATTCAGTTGTGTATTTGTGAACTAAGGTCTTTGAAAATGTAATAAGTTTTACGAAACGCGCTCGTGTCGCGTCAGACTAGAAATAAAAATGAATTTTGGAGAATTGATTTTTGATTTACCTCCAACAGTGAAAAGAAATGTACGAAAGATTGAGAAAATTCGTGTTAGAATTATTAATCTTACTTTTTCGGTCATATTTAATAATATATATATATATATATATATATATATATATATATATATATATATATATATATATATATATATATATATATATATATATATATATATTTCATTGAATATGACCGCATATTCTGTATTTATTATTTTCTGGTTTAGGGCTTCTATCCCTCTAACTATTTTCTTAGCATCAGGGCTTAATTGAAATAGGAGTTCTCCAAAACTCATTTTCGTACTTTTAAGGTGAAGAAAAGAAGTGATTTACTATAGAGTGTATTACACTTATTTGTATAATTTGCACGACGTTTCAAACCTCCATGGTTCATTCTCAAGTGAACAGATCTTACAATACTAGTTGATTTTATACCCGCATTAGGTCAGGTGATAATACAATGAAGGTGAAAACATGGGGGGATACATAAGGGATAAATGTGAGGTGAAACATAGAGGCTGCAGAAGGCTTATTGGCCCATACGAGGCATCTCCTATCTAAACACAAAGATTAATCCAGTGTAATTGGCCTGTTATGTTGGACATTGTCTTCTGTGTTGGCATCGATATGTTCTTGTCTTGTCCTTACTCTCATGGTGGGTAGAGTAAATAGTTCCGTGATTTGGGTGTTCATGGTAGGTCGCTCTATTCTTATGTGAATTGCCTCAAGAATTTGTAATCTTCTTGAATCTTGGGTTTTGTCTATTATGCAAGTATTCTTGTTCAACATTTCTCTTGTTAGAGTAATGTCATGGGCTTGTCTCATGTGATTCCTAGGGGCACCAGATTGAAGATGGCATGTCAAACGCCTCGTCAGCTTGGTCGACGTCATACCTATGTACTTACATTGAAGGTTACATCCTTCGTGGGGGCAAGTGTACATGTATACAACGCTTGACTGCTGTAGAGGGTTCTCCGTCGGATTCGGGCTGTTTTTGATAAGGAGTTCGGAAGTCTTCTTGGTTTTGTAGAATATTATCAGGTTTATGTTTTGGTTAGGAGTAGTGCTTTTTACTCCTTTACGGATTATTTCTTTCATTATTCTTTCCTCTTTTATATGTTCACTGTGCATGGTTGATTTGTAATATAATTTTATTGGGGGTGTTGTGGTTTCTGTTCTAGGTTCTGAATTATACCAACGGTCCAAGTGTCTTCTTATAGCAGCGTTTATTTCCGCGTTGCTATATCCGTTGTTCACCAATACCTGAGTTACTCTTTCAAACTCTCTACTCACGTTGCTCCATTCAGAGCAGTGGGTAAGCGCTCGACGAATATAAGCATTGAGAACACTGGCTTTGTATCTTTGGGGGCACTCACTTCTACCGTTCAGGCATAATCCTATGTTGGTGGGCTTGGTATATACGTTGGTGCTTAAAGAGGTTCCTGTTTTTGTTATTAGTACATCCAGGAATGGCAGACTGTTATTTTCACTATTTTCATGTGTAAATCGGAGTACTGACTCTCTCTCTAGGTGTCTTTTTAGGTTGACCTAAAAAGACACCTAGGGTTCAAACCTAACACAATGGTTTACTAGTTCATTCTATAATCTACGAATATGAATAAAGTATGCAGGTGACACATATGCAATTAAATGGGGGAGACGTCAAGTCTCAATAATGACAGTTAGATTCATGGTAAAGTCCTCAGCTACCCACCACTCTACATCCAATGAAAGACAGGCCAATCTCTGCACAGTCAGGAAACTGCTTACACAAAGTAAAGTCACCTATCATTGGTTCCACAAAGCTCCAAAAAAAGGGAACAACCGTATTAGTCCTGATCCATCACCAGACAGTTCTCTCTGTTTATATCAATCTGAATACAGGGTCCGTAGTCCAATAAATGTACAGACACCTGGATTCGGACCAACTATTGTCCGTCCTCAACCAAAATCTTCAGTCCAGTGACGTGGGCGCAACGGGCGGAGGTGCAGCAAGCACTGATGCCAACACCGCAACATAACCGTCTAGTTCTCTTTCAAACATTTTTACCCATATAACTAAAATTACAATTCACTAGATCCTTGAGCATAAACAGATGTACTGCTCATCACAATGCAAAACTCACAATATTAAATGGTATAGGTTTGGAACCTATATATTAAATATATAGGATCTATATATTAGGAATATATAGAACCTATATATAGGAATATTAAAAAGAAGTATAGGTTAGGAACCGTCTCCAAAGAATTCTCAAAGAATTACTCGTTATTGCTATCTAAGATAATTAGACGAGCCAAAACTAAATACTACGAAGATAAATTTACCCAAATAAAGAGCAACATTAAAAAAACTTGGAGCACAATTTCACAAATATTGGGATCTAAGAAAATTTTAAATAACAAACCAACACTCCTGTCCAATAACCATGGTCAGCTTTCAGCCTCTGATTCTGCTATTGAGTTCAATAGGTTCTTCTCTTCCATTGGGTCATCCCTTGCAAATGATATTCCATCTTCCAGTACTGATGTTAAGGACTATCTTACAGGTAAATATCCACAGTCTCTGTACCTAAAGCCTACTAATTCCACTGACGTTAATGAAATAATCCTTTCCCTTAAAACCAAGTCTAGTGTCCTTGAGGAGATACCAACTTTAATTTACAAAAAAGCCTCCAGATCTTTAGCCCCTGCTATTGCTTTGCTCTTCAACAAGTCACTTGGACTCCAAACCTTTCCAGATATTCTAAAAAAAAGCGAGAGTAACTCCTGTCCACAAATGTGGTGATCTCACAGATGTTAACAACTACAGACCCATATCAATCCTGCCTAACTTGTCAAAAATCTACAAAAAAATAAAAAACTAATCTACAAGCAGCTTTATTCTTATCTAGCCAAACACAATATACTTAGCTCCTGTCAATATGGCTTCAGACCCCAAAAAAGCACTAACGATGCACTTATTAGTATGATTAACTTGATTCATGCAGCTCTTGATAAAAATGAGTTCCCCGTTGGGTTATTTGTGGATCTGTGTAAGGCTTTTGACACTGTCCACCACCAAAACCTTCTTCTTAAATTACATCATTATGGAGTCAGAGGACACTCCCTGCATTACCTCAAATATTACCTTACTGACAGGCTCCAGTATGTTTCTGTAAATAATTCAATTTCTCCCACCCTACCCATCAACATCGGTGTTCCTCAGGTCAGCATACTTGGCCCTCTCCTCTTTCTCATCTACATTAATGACCTTCCAAATGCCTCCCAACACCTCAAACCAATTCTATTTGCTGATGTCACAACCTTCATTTACTCCAGTCCTGACCCCTTGCTCTAAATGCCACAGTAAATACTGAGCTAAATAAAGTCCATCTTTAGCTACCTGCCAACAAACTCACCCTTAACATTGACAAAACTTTCTATATTCTGTTTGGCATTAAATCCTCTAATCAAATAAATCTCAGAATAAACAATACCCAAATTTGTAACAAATTAGATGGCAAATTCCTTGGCGTTCTCATTGACCACAAGCTGAATTTCCAGGAACACATTCTAAATATAACAAAAAAAGTTTCAAAAACTGTTGGCATTCTTTCTAAGATCAGATATTATGTACCCCGCCCTTCCCTGGTGACTCTCTATTACTCCCTCATCTATTCATATCTCAACTATGGTATTTGTGCTTGGGGTTCTACTACCCAAAATCATTTACGTCCTCTAATTACTCAACACATAGCTGCTATTAGGACAATATCCAACTCTAGCCCCAGACATCACTCGGTACCCCTACTCAAATCTCTGAATATGCTCGATATTAAGTCACTGCACATTCTCTCATGTGTATTATACATATTTAAAACGCTGAACTGTAATGCCAATCCTGACCTCAAAAGCTTCATTGAAGGTTGTAACAGAACCCATGAGCAACACACCAGAAACAAATACAGTTTTGATATTCCTAGAGTACGACTTAATCAAACTAGAAATGCTCTACAAATCAAGGGACCCAGAATGTGGAATGACCTTCCCAATCATGGTAAAGTCTGTACCTCTCTCAACCAGTTTAAGATAAAAACGAAGCACTACTTAATAAATTCCCTGTAACCTACCTTACCCCTCTATTGTCAACCCTTGTCTGTTTTTTTAAACAACGCTGTTTGTCGACCTAATTGTATTTGTGCTGCTTTTTCAGCCATGTTCCCCCCTTTTCTTATTTTTATTTTTATTTGCTCTCAACACGTTTTATACTTTAAACTCAATTAGTATTAAGTTTTAGTCTTTAATGTTTTTCCTGCCCGAAACGCTTTGCGTAATAGTGGTTTTAGGCATTGTATGTACTAGCCCTATTTATAAATTCATCAACTTTGTATCTTACCTTGTATGTATGTACCTTACCTGAATAATAAATTATTTATTTATTATTATGTATAAGCATATAAGCACACAATGAAGAATATAATATGATACAAAAGATACCAACAGAAAATTCCAATCTACTCGATTTGGCAATACTAAATCTCGACTCACAGGCATAGGGGGAAGGGTGGGAGGGTGAAGATTCAAAAGAATTTCGCCTAGCCAGCCGGCTCAACACCTTATCACTCTTCTATAAAACAATAATAATCAATACATAGTGTCCTGTATCCTGGACCTCCAGAGGGTGTTGCGGCTTATGGAGCTTAAACCTCCAATGATTTCTGGTTACTGCACCAGACTGTTCCTAGTGTACAAGAAGACAACGTCCCCCAACCACTCTCTGCCGGAACAGACAACCGATCTCGGCAGCCTCAATCTCGCTACCACCGGTCGACCAACAATGAACTCTAGAGAGCTGCTTGTAGTTTTCTCAGGAAATCACCCTGTACGCCTCTTGATCTTGGAGAGAGGTTCAGCGCTTCATATCTAGCGGGATGCTGCTCCAACACTGGCCTCGTTGTTCTGTGCACACACCCTACTTGAGCCGCTGTGATTCCTCACTCTCTCCTTGTTTGGAATGATCTCCTCAATCCCCCTTTTCCAAATTAGTATTCTCTACTACCGTGTCCGCAACTAAAATCCTTTCCCTCTCTCTCTTCTCTGCTTTCTGGGGAAACCTCACCCGGACAAGGGCAAACTCCTGTTAACTATAGACATTTAATAAACAAAGAACATGTACAGTACACTACATAAATGAGATGAAAATATTAACATTAGATACTGCAAGTTACTACAACTTGGTAGTAATCCAATACCATACCCTGGCTTTACCAGCCATCTATACCAAGTGGTTGCCCAGCTTCAACCCCTCACCAAGTGGGGTTAACTATTGTCGTAAAAATACTATACAATCACCCCTAATATATATATAAAAATCAGCCAATAGCTGTAACACTAGAAACGCCAATTATACACGGTCAGTCCTAAAAGTATATAAAGGTCTGCCAGTGGCTGAGATACTAGAAACATCTGCATAGAAATTCCTTAACAAAAACATGATCAGTCTCTCACCTTCCACTGCGTTTGGCACGCCAATGACATTCAAGCACTCTTCTAATACATTATAAGTAGTCACCATGAACCTCCGCTCTGCATTTAGAGGCTCACTGCCCTGTATATCTCTAGGTTCTCCCCAGAATTGTCTACAAGGGTATTCTACAGCAGTCCCAAACTGCTACACAATGAAGTTTTCCTCGAACACCAGTGATGCTCCACCTCTGATTCCACAGACGCACGTGAAACTTCACTTCACTGCTCCTCTTCACAGACTGAGGTTCACTCTTCATTATGGGGGGGCTCTGCTCTTTCACAGAGTTCGTCACTCACTTCAACAGGCTTGAAGTTCCATCCATTAACTTCTCCTCTGCCCTCGAAGTTCCATCAACTTCTCCTCCAAATAAACTTGCAATTTTCATTGCCATGCTAATAAAAATGTTTCTCTACTAAAGTACAACTAAATGTATTCCCACACAATAAGTCTCCTTCACTGAACATCTCTTTAAGGGGGCATATCAAGGTGAAATTAAAAATTGTTCAATTTGCTTATAAATTTATTTATGAAATGGTTATAGAAAGGGCTGCAACTGGTCCAAGTTTCACCATTACACCCTAAACAGAAAAGGAGAAAAAAATACACAACGTATTATGCAACGAATTTTCAACATTTTCAAATAATTTTAGGGACCACATTTGTCAACTAAAATCATTTCTATTGTAACGGTTCTATTGTTACGTAAAGTATGGTGACAAATAAACACAGACACTAAGATACTATATATATATTTGGTCGAATATACAGAAGTACACAGGTGATACGTTGGTGTGAGTTGAGCGCACTGAGCGTTGGTACAGTATCTCGCAAGTGTCTGCTCTAGACCACACTTGAAAGTAGACTAGCCAATGTTCGCTACACCGCTGCTTATATTGCTTGGGCAACGCCTCACCTCATTCATCTCCAAAGGTTGACAGGAATATTAACACTATATTTGGAGCGAGTATATTATTGGGATAATCTACTCGCTACAGAACTCCCCCTCCCAGGGGATGAAAGGAAAAATAATTGATCAAGGAACTTAGCTGGTCGGTGAATTGTACGCCCTGCTCGCGTTACATAACCATCAAAGTTAACTTCCTCCTCTTCGCTGATGTCATCTAACTGGGGTCGTAGGGTGGGAGGTCGCACAGGATCGTCCGTCGTCGCAGGATCAGGTTGTGGTGCGGCTGGTAATTGGGGTCGAAAAGTGAACTGCGTAGTCGGCGGATGTGTCTCTGGATTTAGCAGTGTCGCAGACGTTGAGACGAAGCCTGGAGCAGAGCAGAGAGCTGAGTGAGGCCGGAGTCGTGGAGCTCTATGTGGGAGAGCGTGGCGGCTCGATTGAGATTTGTGAGTGTCTAAACTCGGGGAGCGAGAGCGTGGCGGCTCGATGCGGTCGTAGTCTGCTGTCTGCTCTGTGTCGAAGCTGTAGCGTCTTGGGTTGATTAGGACTGTACACGCCGAGTACTACATTGTTGACTGGAAATTGTAGTCTGGTACCAAAAGATGTAGGCAGTGTGTGGACAAGCTCGGTGTAGCAGGAGAGAAGAATGTGCATAATTGTTGCGTCCTTGGGTCGCTGGTGGAGCATTTAGATCCGGGGCGGATGGGCTCGGGCACCAGGACATTAGGAGGTAATGCAGGCACGTAGTTAGGACAACGAGGTAATCACTGCTAGAGCTGAATTGTCCTGGAGGCGACGAAGAGTCGGAAACGCAAGCTGTAAGTCCTGTATTGCACAAAGGGCTTGAGTCGGCTGAGTATCAAAATGCAGTGAACGTGTAGATGAATCTGATGACAGAGCAGCTGTCGTGGGCGTAGGACAAGCAGTGCCCTGGCAGCGACGGAGAGTCGGCAGGACAAGCTGTAGATCCAGCATGATGTAATCATTGATGAGGCTGTCAGATGAGTGAGTAACGATCGTGGAGCAGCAAGCCGTAGTAGATGAAACTGCAGAGATGGACGCGATGAAAATCATAGCTGTGGCGAGGGTGTTGGCAGTATTCCATCACAGCAAACAGTAGCACTAGAGGTCCAGTGAGAGTCCATGTTGTAGTCCATCGTAGCTGGGTATCGTCGAAACTTCGTGAAGGTCGAAAATAGCCTCCATCTGCATGAACCAAAATTCTGGCTCATCTGCGTTGTATGCTGGAAACCTGGTAGATAAATCCATGGCGAAGATCTAGTTTGTGACTAGGTGTTAGTAGATTATTTGAAGCCAGATAGAGCCAGCTATGTAGGGTAATCAGATAAGAAAATCAGAAGCGGGGAGCCACATAGTGCCACTCCATATTAGGTCACCCAAGGTGTGAGTGGTAGCAGTCGAAAAAACAATGAGGATAGGTATCTATTATGTGCCACTATGATCATGTTCATTTACAGTAAAGTAGCTGCCTATGAAGGGTAATCAGATAAGAAAATCAGAGGCGGGGTGCCACTTAGAGCCACCCCATATTAGGTCGCCCAAGGTGTGGGGCAGCAACAATCGTAAAATAGTGAAGATAGGTATCTATTATGTGTCGCTATGTTCATGCTCATGTTCATTTATACAGAAAAGTATGACAGTATATTTGTATAATAAACACTCAGGTGAGCTGTAGTTACAAACCCCCCCCCCCCCCTCCCTCTATGGGACAGGTGTAAAAACAGGATCCTCGCAGTAGGGGTGGCCCCCCCTCACCACCCCTCCTCATACTTGATGACCTTGAGTGTACCGTAAGAGGGACCAGCCTCCCTTAGTTGTTTTTAAGTTGGATATATTTTAAGCCTCTATACTTAAAGAAGGAGAAAAAGAAATAATCCTGATGATTTATAGATTATATTATCAAAGTACATAGGGTTAAACATAGTCGTATTGTAGGTCATCTCCCCTCACATAATATTTATTAACAAGACCTCTCCTTCTCGCCCACAAGTCCGTTGTGGGGTCTTCCTCCCCCTCCTCCTCCTCCTCCTCCTGGGACGAAGACGATGACTCATCATCTCCCAGAGAGTGAATGGGATGTAGTGCGCCTCCCTCAGGTGACTGACTGCTGACGTCATAGGGTTCACTCTCGCTGGTGGGGTGTTGTCCTTCCTCTCCTTGTGGTTCAATGACGTCACCACCTTCACTCTCGGTGGACATTCCTTGGACTGAGGTGTTGGGGTGGGGCTCGGATGGTATGTCTGGGTGACCATACGCTAGGCTAGTGTATTTATTTAGGTAAAAGCGCTTATCATCAAATGCACTTAAACCCCTCTTAGTATTGAATGTGGTTGCCATCTGCCCCCCTATGTTTCTTATTTGAGAGTAATTAAAAGTATTTACTACACCATTACTGTGAAGGGTCTCTTTAAAGTGGTTATGTGTTAAAGATCTTTGCACAGCTCGGGGAATACCCTTAGCGGTGATGGAATTTTTATTGTCAAGCAAAAGCACACTATACATTTTGGGCTTGAGTGCCACAACTTCAAGGATGTGTTTATCTGACACCTCTGACTTTAACAGCCCTAAAACACCCTTTTTAGAAGGATCATACAAGGGGTGAGTTTCAGGAAAATTACTCGTATCCATCCACAAACTAAGGGGTTCTTTCCCCATCTCATTAAAGACATCTTCAGCTAGTAAGGTGAAAATGAAACTGTCTGTATCACTATACACCAGTTGTACCCTATCTGAATAGTGGTTCTTAAGTACCCTGTACCAAAAATGGTACAAGCTGTATTTTGCTAGCTCAAGAATCTGGAACCCAATGTAATTAGGATGAGTAATTTTAATGAATGGTCTGGAACTGACAGACAATAATTTATTGTCGCCTAAATGCACCATTCGTTTAAAGCGGGGATTCTTCACCTCTCGTAAAAAGGCCCTAGCTGAAGTCACTAGTTTGGTGTCAATGGCATAACGAGCTGGATTCAGTAGCGTTTTACCAAAAACACTGTTCGTCAGTAATTTGAAGAGTGTTTTCCTATCACTACTGCTGGAGGCATTTCTATTGTTAACGTTGGTGTTAACAAATTCTGCCATAAAATCTGACTGGTGGAACTCGTAAATTGCATGTATTGTTTCCACTTCAAGTCCTATCTCAATAAATAGTTGTAAAAGGTGAAGAGATATGAAATAATGTTTTTTGGGGAGATGATCTCCAACCAGTTTGATGTTTTTTGGGGGGAGGTGTGTGATGTTATTTGTTTCCAGAAGTCCCCTACTAAATGGTGAGATATCCTCCATACTTATTCCCCTATGGTGTAAACAAAGGGGCAGATCGTCTGTTAGTCTAGCTATTTCGGGTCTTAAAAGTTTGGTGTCAATTAAGAGCCAGTACCCTTTGTTAGAAGAGAAAGGCTGTTCTGTCATTATCTTCCCCCCGCTAATGAAGGAGTTCATCTCATCAGATGATAGTCTCCTTAGTCCCCCATGGGGCAATTTCCTAGTCATACAACTCCCATAGAGGCTGTTAAAGTCGAGATAAAGTAAGAATGAAGACCTATCCTCCTGGGGGTTAAAAGATGGGTTGACATAGCGGTTGTTAGCTCTGACATAACTCCTAACTGCAGTTGTAAAACCCCCTCGTATGTTTTGTGATAAGAGATTGTGCAACGTCACATCTGCACTTAACTCCAACGATATTCTACTACTTTTCAGGAAGCAGTCGTAGGAGTACCCTGGGAGGCTGCAATAGTGTGTCAATTCTAAAGAATATATATCATTTAGAATTGCCCTGTGGTGTGTAAAAATGTCAGCCAGTAATCCTACATCACACCTCAAATAAATGAGGAGGTAGTCTTTTAATGTCCTACACCCTGTAGCCTCCCATACTAATTTAGAATGTCTATATTCGTCCAAAGTTATACCTGATTTGTTTAGGGAGCTGTAGAACATTTCAATAGGAGGGAGTGATGTGTCATTAAAGCAGCTGATTTTTGTGGTATATTCATAAGGGAAAAACTGCTTACCCTTTAAGAGTAGGTGGTGACTCTTTTTGGGCAAACCCTCTATCATTGAGTGAGTGAATGTTAAGGGGCTGGCTGAATCAATGTGGGTCTTTGCTAGGGATGAAAGACTACCTGTAATAAAAGCCAGTGAATCAAGAAATTTAAGCTTCCCTATTTCCACCTTAAGATATTTCGTCCCCTGTCTCATGAGGATATTGCTCTTAATATTTGAATCCATGGTAAACTCCCTCAAAATTAAGCCCATGTCATAAGACATATTATGGGCAATTAGAACTAAACTCTCCAGAGCATTCTTGTGGCGGAGGTTGCAGTAATTACATAGAGCTCCAATATAATTGAGCTTTTCCCTAAGGTGATCATGATGTTGAACCTTGAAATTGGAGGGGGTAAATACCTGCTCACAAAACTGGCAGTGAGTCTGTCTCCTAAAATGGATCATATCCTCAAGAGACATGTCTATTTCATAATGGTGGAGGGTAGATCTGATAATTTCCCATTTGGTGGCAACTCGCTGCATGAAATGAGTAACACTGTCCCCCCCAAAATAAGTAAATTTATCAACGACAGTGTGGTTCCTATCAACAATTATATAGCTGTATGCTATAGGTCTATGTATGGCTGTAACAGAACCTAGACAATCCTCAGTGCTTAGGACACACTCGAAATCAAAATAGCCCACATGGGAAGGGGCATAACCTTTCCCCGTATTTTTAAAATGGAGTGTGTCCCCAGGCTGAGGGTAAATAATTTTCTGAGTGATGTCGCAGGAAGATGAGTGATTTGTTAGCTCAGACGAATTTTGATATTCTGAGAGACAGTTTCTACAGAAGACTGTCTTTCGTTTGTGGCTGCGAGTAAAGTTCCGAAGGAACTTATCAAAGTCTTTTATCAAGGTCACATGAGATTCCCCCAATAACAATAAAGGAACTATGATCGAGTACTGTCTGCTACCACGACGACAAAGAGAGACGTGATAGACGCCATCTGTATGTTTGTGTATTGAATACAAAAAAATGGATAGTTTATTTCTATTCTCCAATTTAGAGATATCCTCCCAAGACAGAGGGAAGGATAAATTGTCGTATTTGACCATTTTCCTAACCCTAGAGTGAGACTCTACAAGTCTCCCTATACGTCTCCACTTCCACCCTTGTTGTGACGCCAGAAAAGCAGCAATGCACTGAATAATACATGTTTTATTGTTACCAGCCGGGTTTGGGTTGAAGACCTCATGCCGTCCCCTTAGAAATGGGGGATAAGGGACATAATCCCCCAAAACTGACCTTACACTTGCATTACAGATGACGATTTTGAGGAAATCGACATTATATAATATGAAACCACTCCCCTCTGTTTCTGAAAGGAGATCTTCCAGTCGTGTAATCATATAAGCCACCCAGCTATCAATAAGATTACCCACATCCTCAAGAGTTACCAGTCTAGCGGGTGTTGTTATGAAGTGTTCTCTAAAGTCATCATCTTCCGTGAGTCGTTGTTTCAAAAGTGTTACCTTTACCTCGAGGAGGATTTTTAATGATGAAGTAAAATTGCCATGTCCCCCAAGAGAATTCATGTAATTCTCTATTTCAGATATGTAATAGTCCCTAAAGTTGCTTAGGAGTCCTATAGGGTCTGTGGCGAAGGCTGTGGGGATGGAATATTCCAGCCTAGTAAAGAGATTCCCCAGAGCCCCCACCCTATTAATTAAGTGTGGAGTGTCTATAGCATCCTCCTCATCTGGGGAATTTTCATCACTATTTAGGGCATTAAGTCTATTGATGACAGGGGGTCTAAGACCACTAGGGCCCGGCTGAGAGATGTCACCCCTATCACCATCATCACCATCATCATCATCACTCATCGCTTCCTCTCCCCCCTCCCCTCCACCTAAGGGGTTATTGTCACGCTGTGCTTTGTCATGTTCCTCCCCTACCTGCCTCTGAATCGCTCCTGGAATGGAATAATAATAAATAATAATAATAATAATAATAATAATAATAATAATAATAATAATAATAAAAAGGCAACACCCTCTCACTAATCCCCATGACATAAGTTCTCAAAAAAGATTCTTAAGAGAAATAAAGGTGGAGGGTTTATTCACTCACCACGGGGGCATGTTTGTAGATGTTCAGAGGTCAAGTCCTCACACACAGAGGTCCCACAATTATCACAAGGGGAAGTGTGGTGAGGTCTCAAGGATGTATTTCCACACAAAAAGCACAAGAAGCCATCCTCTCTGGAAGGGAGGGTGGGCTGGCGACGTTTACCTAATGAAGGAAATAGTGTATAATTTATATACACTCTCTCTCCCACACTCATGGAGAAGGGGAAAACCCTTCTTAATATTTTTTTTATTTGAAATAAGAGAATAAATAAATATATAAAATACGGTCATACCTCCAGCACAGGTTCTCCTGTGTTCACCACTAGACTGTACACATACAGTTTCTCCGCAGAAGAAACATGTGTAACACCTATGAACGAAGAGATGTGATGACCCCCATCCACAAATTCTACAAATATCACAAACTCGAGACATAACGATCACGCTTACCTAAAATAAATAAATAAATAAATAAATATATATATATATATATATATATATATATATATATATATATATATATATATATATATATCCCCCCAGCACTCAAATCACTCCACTTCTCATTCCTGCCCCTACTTATCTATATAAATATATATATATATATATATATATATATATATATATATATATATATATATATATAATATATTTATATTTATATATATATATATATATATATATATATATATATATATATATATATATATAACCCTTATATGAAATAGATACTAATTTACTTACATCTCGGGCTAGACGGGGAGGAGAGTGGATGGTTTGGTCACAATTCAATAATACATGATGTGGGGGAGGTGTAGCGTCCTTTTATTGACTCGGAAACGTGGGGGGGCAACGTTGCCACATACAACACCTCTCAGTCCTTTTGTAAGAGAAGGGTTAGGCCTGCTGTAGAAAACTTTTTTTTTTTTTTTTCTCTCTCTCTCTCGTCTGGAGGTCATCACTAGGGACTTCTACTTCAAAAAAACATCAGGAGGACTGGCTATGTCCTGAGGGGGACACATCCCTTGATGGGTGAATACACTCACACTCACACACACACACACTCTCACACACTCACTCTCACACACTCTCACACACACACACACACACACACACACTCAATATATATATATATATATATGAATATATAAGCGACCACTCCATAGGTAATTGAACCATTTATGGGGAAAATATGGAGGAGTGTGCGTCTATCACAGACGAGCAACTTAATATTTTCCTCCACCCAGCAAGAATATTTGTAGCTGGATTCAGTAATTCTGGGAAAACGACCCTAGTGGGGAATTTATGTGTTAAATACCACGGAAAATTCTCAAAAATTTTAGTGTCATCTGCAAATAATACAGAACAACCTCTTTCAAACATTCCCTCTCTGCGAAACAAGGTTACTGTCTCCCAGGATCTGATTAACCCACTAGAGTATAAAGATCCTTTTTCAAATGAGTCAGTTTTGTATATAATTGATGACTTATACCTGGAAGCCATACAGAGTCCAATTATAGCCAATATCTTCACAAGAGGGAGACACGGTAATATTTCCGTAATTCTAATTAGTCAAAATTTGTTTCCCCAGGGGAAATACGCCAGGACAATAACTCTGAATTGTAGTCATTATATATTAATGAAGCAGAGAGACATAAGCCAACTTGAAATTTTAAGTGGACAGTTATATGGGCGAAAAACAACTAGTAGTTTCGTTGAAATATACCGTCGGGCAATATCCCAGAACAAGTATGGTTACTTATTGGTCGATCTGACGGTTCCTGAGGCATTACAACTACGAACGAGCATCACCAACGAAGACCACTGTGAAATTGTGTATCAAATGTAATCATCAACGACAACAAAAAAAAAAAATGTCTCTAACGACACAGAAACGAACAATTCTCACCAGTATCTATAATGACATTTCTAGCCCAGGTGGTTTCACAGGGTCAATTCAAAAATTGTATAAGGCTGCCAGACTTAAAGACCCCAACATTAGTGTTGCAGATGTGAAGGAATTTCTCCATGGGGAGCGATCTTACACATTACATAGAGGAAATTTAGTTAGGTTCCCCCGACGGAAAATATTAGCCCCTAAACCTCGTACCATAATTGCCTGTGACCTAGGGGACTTTTGTAGTTTACAAAAATACAATAATGGTGTTAAATATATTTTAATTTGTGTCGATGTTTATTCCCGCCTAATGCAGACTCAAACTTTAAAAACAAAAAATTCGAGTGAAGTGTTAGTCGCTCTGAAGAAGATATTAGAGGAAACGCCTCAGTTTCTCGGTGTAAGGCGGATATTCACTGACCGAGGTAGAGAATTTTACAACAAGTCAGTTCAAAATTATTTTAATAAGAAAAATATTAAATTATATAGTGTATTTTCGGAAATGAAATCTAGCATAGTGGAGCGAGCCATCAGAACTTTAAAACATAAACTGTATCATTATATGACTCAAGCTAATTCATTAAAATACACCCACATCCTCCCTAAAGTTGTGGACGTGTACAACCACACTTTCCACAGGATGCTAAAAAATACTCCTCATGCCATTCATAAGTTGCAAAATATTGAAGATATACGAAGACAGTTTAAGGTCATGTATTTAAACAATGACTCCTCCATAACTGCCATCAGTCCACGGCTGCACCTTGGACAGCATGTGCGATTGGCAAAGCGCAGGAATATATTTCACAAAGGCTTTTGGCACCAAAATACAGAAGAAATATTTGTAGTGTCACATATTGACAGAACACATCCAATCCCGACATATAAAATCAAAGATTTAAACAACGAGACGGTCAGTGGCATGTTTTATGAGCAGGAATTGATTGCAACATCCCTTCCAGACTATTTTCCTGTAACGGTATTACAGTCTAGGAAAACATCGAAAGGACACAGAGAATATTTCGTCAAGTGGAGAGGGTACCCAGATTCTGCCAATAGCTGGATTAAAGCTCAAGACATCGTCAAATTTAACAAAAAATGACAGTTCAAGAGGACTCTCTCGTAGAGAAACATCATCAGTTGTTATTTTTATTAAACAATTTATCACCCAAGAAGCGGAATAAACTAATCAAGGCTTTAAAACGGCAGGAAATTGAATCAATTTGTGAAATTTTTGCCAATTTTCTGAAACGAAACATCCCAGTTCAACCTCAGATAATTAATGGCTTACAGAGATATCAGAACGACATACGATCTGTAGCGCGTAAGAAAACTCCCTTATACAAAAAGAAGCTCATACTGACCTCCAGACGTGGTGGGGCGATATTAGCAGCTCTGCTACCTTTGGCTGTATCGTTAATTTCCTCCCTAATAAGGTAATTGCGTAAATAAGTAACGAGAGAATAAAATGGTGAAAGAATATTGCCTGGTACCACGATTCATAGCTGAAAAATATTTATTTAATAAAAACAAGAACTCACTATCACCTCCTAATGCTGTGGGTCTGCCCTCCCCCGGTGGTGATGGTAGTGAAAGTATGTCCTTCTCTTTAAAAAACGAATCCACCCCAAGTAATAATATCGGGGGAGCCCGTAACCTACCCACCTGCGACTCTGGTAGGGGTGATGGGGGGGTGGGGGAAGAGGACACTCCTTCCTCCCACCTGACAACAACGGGCTGTGGGCGGTGTTGCCGTAGTAGCACCTCCAGACGGGCGGGGCTGGTCACACACCCTTTAAATGACATTGGGACCCCCGGCGACCGTCGCCCGCCGCCGCCCTTAAAAAGAAAAAAAAAAAAAACGCGGGCTGCCCGGCGCGACCATCGCCTTTTAAAAAAAAAAATAAATAAAAAAAGGGGACATTCCATCCTCCCGCCCGAAGTGCAAGTAATTGTTGCTGGCCACACTCCACATAAAGCCACCATCACACCCCAAAATCCAAGTCTGGACAACTTAATAAATGTGAATTTTAAAATTGAGGAAATTCCTCATGTCAAAGCATTATTGAACATGTTTGGACAAAACAGGCAACAGGTGATGTGGGATAGTCGCGGAAATTTATTAAAGCCTGTACAAAATTTAAATATTTTAGATATAATTAAAACTCTAGCCTTCACAAAGGGGCAATTTAGGGCAAGTGACAAGGAAGATGTAAGGGTTTTACTGAGGGTGGCTGGCATAGACCCAACCCTCATACGTAATTATCGCGCTAGATCTCAGTTAAAAGGGGGGAGGGGTATCCATAGGAGACCCCATTGGGAGCCGTATTGAAGACCTATATGAAGACCATCTTAAAGACCACCATATTCAGTTGCATATCCACCATGGAGCAAGCTTCTAGACCCACTCCTCCCCCAGCTACACCCCCAGAAGACAAATCTCCCTTATTAAAGAAGTTGGTTGCTACTCAGCGGTACTACAAGTATGTCGAGCACAAATGTAGATTGATATATGCATTGTGGGATTGTTATGACCGTCTTGTGTTGAGTGCCCCTCCAGAACGGTTTTTTAAGTCATTTGGAGAGACGGTGAAACGTTATGAAGAATATTCATCCCAGGAAATCCAGACGGAGATATGGCAAATGGAAAAATTAACCTTCCAACATCGAGACCAGATTACAGCCTTCGAGACTGGACGGAGTGTGTATGGACTTTTAAGGTAGGGAAGGCAGCCTCTACGCCACACCCCATACATCCCTCCCCCCTCCAGGTGGGGGACACAGGTGTATTTAAAGGCCTCCACCGTCACCCTCGGTCACCATAGTTGACGACGACTCTACCTCGTTCCTCTCAACCGCCCCTCCGCCATGGCTTTATCGTCCATTAAGTCAATAGACAGCGACATCACCGACACCCACGCCTTTGGGGTCGGTGATGTCATCGTGTATGACCTCCCGGCTGCTGTTGTGCGTCCCTATGGACTGGCAAGTGTAATTTGGAAATGTTACAACTATGCCCGTGTGGAACGTGAAGGACTGACTCGTGTCAACAGGGCCACAATACGTTACCGGTCTACCCCGGGTGACATCGAGGTGAAGATAGCTCCCCTACCCTCCGACGGTCAAGACATTGTCGAAGAGCCAGTCTTGTTCTTCCGCCCCACCATCGTGGCGCTAATTTCCGCTTTCGGTGCAGGAGCACCCTTCGAGTCCAACCCTATAGCTCAGGAGCAAGTGCAGTCTTCCTCCGACATCCACTACATCACCAATGTCACCCTGGATACTGCCAAGAATAGGCTGTTTTGGCTGAAAACAGCCCTAACAAAGGTTGGCAATCTCATGGTAAGAACTCCAACCATGTTTCGGCTGGTGGTGCCCCATGGGCTGGGGGCCTCCCGTGATGGCATGGACAACTGGCACAAGGACGTCGGGCCCATGCTCATTTCGCTCAACGCTGAGCTGGCCAAGCATAACAAGGAGTTGGTAATCCTCAAACGTCCCTCTACCATCACCCCATCGATGGTACCCCTCCCGAATGATGATCCCAGGGGAGAGGGTGATAGTAAAACTATCACCCTAGATGCAGTGGTGGGGGAGGGTGCCACCACCCCAGGAAGCTCTTCTCGTTCTACACCACCAGCACCACCAGCCACCCCCAGGAAGAAGAGACACCTACAAGAGTACTCATCCACCTCCAGCGCTGCTCCACCCCCACCCACAACATCTGGCACGGCCAAACGACGGATCGAAACCACTATTGACTTCGACCCCCTCTCAAATCATCGTATTGACACCACCCTCGATGGAGAGTCACAGGAAATATTCCTGTTATCCTCATCACCGAAAAAACAACGAAAGCTGTAACCATCAACGCTCAAAGAAGACGTGCCAGCACCACCACAGTCAGTAACAGCAGCAGCAGCAGCAGCAGCAGCAGCAACAGCAGTACCTCCATCTACAACAGCTTCGGTGGCGGTAGCAGTAGCAGGTCCACCGACGATGGTGACAGTGTTGTCAGCGGTAGTGGTAGCGGCAACGGTACCACCAACTACAGCAGTTCCGGCGGTGACAGCGGCAGCAACAGTACCATCATCGCCGGCAGCGGTAACGGTAGCGCCAGCAGTACCACCAACTACAACGGTTCCAGCGGTGGTAGCAGCAGCAGCAGCAGTGCCGTCAGCGGTGGCAGCGGCGTCAGTGGTACCAACAGCTCCCCCAGCAGCAGCGGCAGCGGCAGCAGCGGACGACAGCAGTACCAACAGCTGCTGCTCTTTATATGTAATTTGTTATGGGGGAACAAAATGTAGTCCCCCCCTGTTGTAGTTCTTTTAAAAGTAATATTTCCTTAGTAGATTAATAAAATAAAATATAAGTAATGATGTTTTATTCCCACCCCAGTCAGTACATAACTTAACAATGGACGAGGAACACTACATATACCTCACTAGCCTCGACCAAGAAGATATATACAACAACACAAGTTCAGCATTTACAAACACCATCCCCACTCTACATTTAAACCCTTCCATTAAACATGAAGTGGCCTTAGTCAACATACTCCTACCCAGACGAATTAACGCTATCATCAAGGATGAGGGGGAGTCTGGTATAGACGTCTATGCTACTTTTAAGCGAGGAACTCTTTCTAAAAGCCCAGAACATCTCATCTACACCTACACTCCCAAAACCAACATATTATCCAGAAACATCACATTCATCACGAGTGAGCTTAGCCGACAAATAATCACCGACATGAAGCTTAGCTTCCGAGGTGATTTCAAAATATACTTCTCAGAAAGAGAACCAATCCTCACCTATGATCAATCCTTAGAGCGCGTGTTACTATCCTCTACACTTAACAATGAAGGCACTGGTTCCTTATATTCTCTTAGTCTTCAATTTAAACACAGAATAGCTAATGTACTTGGTTTTGACAGCAGTCGCAAATACACCATTTATCAGGCAAAATCAGATGACATTACAGCAGCCTCAAAGATCGTGGCCTCATTCCCCCCAGACAATGACGGAGGTTGTGACTATTTACTCATTTATAGTGACGTCATCGAGCCGGATCGTTACGGGGGGCAAATTGTAAATATCTTAGATGCAATCAATTATCATGACTCTTATTCTAGAGGGGCTCATCCCCTAGTGTACAAGACATTAAATACTAACACGTTGGAGAAGGTGAGCATTAAAATAACAGATCAGTTTGGGCGAAAGGTTAGTTTTGAAGATGGGAGGTCGGTTACGGTAGTCTTACACCTCCGCCCTAAGGTATAACAATATAATCTATATAAATATAAATATATATATATATATATATATATATATATATATATATATATATATATATATATATATATATATAGAAGTGTTTACCCACATCATCGGTTATTATAAGCAGAGGAGTCGGGATGCGAGTACCTTTCCACACACCCTCCCAGAAGGAGTATGGGGAGATCTTCTCCCCCCTCTCTGGGAGATACGGGGTGAGGGGGGGAGCGATGAATGACATACGCACATTCCAAGCGCCTTATCTCAGATCTGGTGGTGGTTTTTTTGGGACCTTAGCCGGCTTGGCTCGACGAGCCATACCATTTTTCATGAAAACTGTAACGCCGACTGCTATCGATTTTGGGAAAAATGTTCTTGGTGATTTAACCAGTGGTAGACGGGATGTAAAGAGCGCTCTGAGAACTCATGGTATTGATGCTCTTAAGACTGTGGGGAAGAAATTGGTAGCAGGCGGGAAAATTAAAAGACTCTCTAGGAGAAGAAAAAATAAAAATAATAAATGTAAACGAGCCCTTGGGTATAAAAATGATGTATTTTCACTACAGTAAGCAGTCATACTTCACCTTTCGGGGGAGATCATGGCGGAGGCTAGTGGAGCTGGGTTGAAAATCCCTGTAGAATATTATACTTCCAGTATTATTGACCAATTTCCTAGAAGTAACAGAATACGTAATGTGGAGAGTTCAATTGCCTCCACACAGCAAATAGACATTCTACCTGTTAACCTCCCTATTAATCAACGTTTGCGGGATAATTACTTAGAATTCCGCATCCCCGGAACCCAGGGCGCCTTCTTAGATCTAGCTAATATTGTTATAGATTTTAAGGTATCTTTAACGAAAGATGACGATACCACAAAATTGGAAGAGGATGACCATGTGGAATTTGTTAATGGGTTGTCAAATACCATGTTTAAAGGTGTTCAGGTGTTTTTAGGAGAGCAGGTAGTTGAAACAAATTCTAATTTTAATTATTGGTCGTTTATTAAATTAATTACCTCCATGCCTCCATCAAAAATGTCTTCCTTGGGGAGGATTGGAGCCTTTCGTAGGGACTGGAGTGATGATGGTGTAATCCCTAACGAATTTACTAATACATTTTTTACTGGGGCAACCGCCAAGGATAAAAAATTTATGACCGATTTAAAAGGTAAAGGATTGTCAATGTGTTTTCCCCTACTATTGGACGTAACAACCCTAGACCAATACATATTAGATAATATAGATGTGCGCCTAAGATTGGAGCTCTCCCCACATGCTTGGGTGCTAAATACAAGTGTGGACGATGGCTCTAAGTATCGGCTGCATATGGATTATGCTAAGTTGTGGGTAACACGAGTGTTCCCATACCCAAGTGCTTACCTAGCCTTAAACAGCTCACTGTTAGCATCCCCCGACCCCATAAGCTATACTTTCAATAAAACCATTTCTAAAACATATGTCCTAGCAGGGAATCAAACTAGTCTCTTAATTGATCAGCCTTGGGCGCAAGTAATTCCTCACAGGATATTCATGGTAATTGTGCCAATGAATTATTTCGCTGGCCTTCACCAAGGTAATGGATTATATTTTGAAAATGCAAAACTGAAAAATATCGCCATGTATTTGAACAATAATGCAATTTACCGAATTGGTGGTGATTTCGACAATCATTATGCCCGCCTTTATTACGAAACTTTGAAGACATTAGGCTTAGAGCGTGATTCACTTCTAGCCTATGACACTTTTAATAAGGGAAGATCGATATTCGCCTTTGACTTAACCACCATCCAAACAAAGGATTCCCTCCCTGTGGAGAAATCTGGCAACTTGCGTATGGAGCTTGAGTTTGGCGGTGGTGTTACATATAACAGGCTGGTTTTACTGTTTGGGGAAACGACCGGGGTACTATCCATCGACGGACAGAGAACTGTTCTGTGTGACGTGCGAGCTTAAAAACATAATGAATTGTAATGATATAAATATTAATTTAAAAAATAATCTAGGGGATCGAGCACTCTACCTAGGTTGTTATAATGCTGATGAAATAGAACATTTAAATATCTCATCAAGAAAACCTATTGTTCTCATAACTAATATTTTACCATCACATAGCAGATTAACTATGGGACATTGGGTAGCTATTTATGTTGATAAAGTTAAACATCGAATGTTTTTTTTCGATAGTTATGCAATGTCGGCGGTTACTTATGGACATTATTTTCAAGGATTTATTAAAACTAACACAATAACAAAGGTGTTTGGAATGTGCTACAGACTCCAGAGTGATTTTACCCTTGCTTGTGGACTGTATTGCGTAATGTTCGTCCATAGGGTGAGTCACCTGGGGTTGCCTTCGACAGTACATTACTTACATAATGTATTTTCAAGCGTTAGTTTAAAATTAAATGATAAACGAGCCCTCGCTTATGCGAGACGATATTTTCCTATGAAACATCACTGTGTTAGGACATTTTGTAGAGGAGTAAGGGTTGGTTCTTATAGGTGGTGTAGAGAATATTTTTGTTAGCTAGGCAACCCACCTAACAGGGGGATTACCCCACATATAAAACACCTCTCACCCCACAACCCCCCTAGAAGACCCCCATCCCCCTTATCCTACAAATGGAAGGCGTCTCCCCAGAAACACACGCAGGGAAGATTGAAGTCCTTGAAGGGCCTGGTTAGTATTACCCTCACTTTCTGGTAAAGATTTATTTTTTTTCCCACAATAGAAAGTTTGCTCAACCTCTATTTTACCTCTTCTTTTTTTTTCAGTGCAATTCTTAGGACCTGTCCACATTTGTAGAGTAGTAATTCTACGAGGAAGGTCTGCCCCAAACAAGATGCTGTTACGTACCCTAATTGATGATGCCTGCTGTAGAGGACACAAGGACGCTCCTGCAGGGGGAGAGGTATGTACTAACTGTTCTTAGAGGAAATAGAATATTTTTCAAATAAAAGATATAGTCCTATAAATTATTTTCCCCATCTCTTTCCAGAACACTTCAGATGAGAGTCAGAAGGAAAGTCGTCCAAAAGGCAACCAGCCAACTCACCCCACTCCCCCAAGAGAGGGGGGAGGGGGTCAAGACCTCCCCCCACTCACCACGGATGGGGAGACGTCAGAATTCTACTCAGATGAGGAAGGGGAGGTGGAGGGGGGAGAGGGATAGGGGCCATAATTAACTTCTTATACATCATTTGTGATTTTTACCTAATAAAACATTAATAAATTCTTTGATTTTTTTTAACCCCTGGAGGAGATTTATAATTTAATACCCCTATATAAGACCCACTCAACCTCCGCTGGGTGTGGAACTCTGTTACGGTAAAGTCAAGGCCATTAGGTGCGAGGAAGGGTACGGGCGACCACCCTCACCGGGAGGAACCTGTTTTACACCTGCCCCATAGAGGAATGTGGGGGTGTAACTGGCACTCACCCACGAGTGTTTATTATACAAATAAATTCATTTTTACTTAAATATATTGTCATACTTTACTGTATAAATGAACATGATCATAGTGGCACATAATAGATACCTATCTTCACTGTTTTTTCGACTGCTACCACTCACACCTTGGGTGACCTAATATGGAGTGGCACTATGTGGCTCCCCGCTTCTGATTTTCTTATCTGATTACCCTACATAGCTGGCTCTATCTGGCATCAAATAATCTACTGGTGTTCTTTTTCACTCACTGGGTCACCAATGTAACGGTTCTATTGTTACGTAAAGTATGGTGACAAATAAACACAGACACTAAGATACTATATATATATTTGGTCGAATATACAGAAGTACACAGGTGATACGTTGGTGTGAGTTGAGCGCACTGAGCGTTGGTACAGTATCTCGCAAGTGTCTGCTCTAGACCACACTTGAAAGTAGACTAGCCAATGTTCGCTACACCGCTGCTTATATTGCTTGGGCAACGCCTCACCTCATTCATCTCCAAAGGTTGACAGGAATATTAACACTATATTTGGAGCGAGTATATTATTGGGATAATCTACTCGCTACACTATAACACTCAGATATTAAAATTAGCACATAATAAAGGATTGTAGTGATCAGTTTTATCAATAAAGTGTTTAGTGTAATAATATAATTTTTCAAAGTTACCCTTCCAAAAATATGCAATATATGATGTTTATAAATTTTTATAAAATCAACAAATGGACTTTGGACTAAAATGTCTACTAGGTTTTGTAGAAGCACAAACTCTACATATAAGGTGTAATTTGCATGTAAATTGATTAATAAATGAAAGCTATGAAGTACTTTGAAGTTGTAAATTACTTACCTGAGTAAAATAAGATCAAAGTTCGGCCACCTGTTGCTGAGCTTGACTTCGACAGATTTTGTTCATAATTGGCACCCTTGCAGATAGGCATCCATTGAGCAAGGTGTGCAAGTTCCATGCACATCCCCTGATAACAAACGAAAAAAAAAATTTAAAAAAAAAATTTAAAAAAAAAATAAAAAAATAAAAAATTATACATATATATATCCTGCACATACATATTACAATTATTACAAAATACCAAATTATAACACTAAAAGATACTAACCTATTGAAATTGGTCCGTATTGTGGGTCCTCAAGATGGCACTGCAACACCAGCCACAGCAGTAGATGGCACTGCAACACCAGCCACACCAGTAGATGGCACTGCCACACCAGTAGATGTAGATGGCACTGCCACATCAGTAGATGTAGATGGCACTGCCACACCAGTAGATGTAGATGGCACTGTCGTGGCCGGTCCATACACATCGAGGGGCTGAGGAGTGTGTGTGAGGAGGGTCGAGGCGTGTGGCGGCGGCGTCAGGCCTCACACAGCTGAGGCGGGGAGGCCGCCTACATCCTCACTTGATATAACTCTCCCTTGTGCTACAGCGGCTCTTTTTCCGGCCAAAGACGGCGACCGCGTGCCAAATTGGCTTCCTTTGTCTTCCGAGTCCTCCGTTTATAGGTCATTGTGCACTAGACGCTACTAAAGCGAGATTTCAGGAGCCAAAATGGAGCGCGCGTCGACACCTCCACTCTCAACAGGACACACCATGTGACTGTAGCTGGGTACCTCACTCACCTTCACTAGGAGACGGTTGCCAATTAGTGTATATTTGTTGTCATATATACATAGTTATTTCCGACGTTATTACGAAAAAATTGACGTTTAGAACGTACGACGCAATACTCTTGGCGCGCCACAGCCGCGGGGCACCGGATTCTGCACAATTACGCATGGAAATGTACCATAAATACTTTAATTTATATCATAACATTATCGTGTTTGCGCCAAAGTGTTGCCAGAACGTTGTAGTATTTTTATAAATTTTTCAAAAATATTCGATTTTTCCGAATTTTTGCGTTTGATATGCCCCTTTAAACTCTCGCACATCGCGAGGGGGACTCCCCTGTTTGGACGATTTCGTTCTCCACTTCCCTGGGCTGCCCGCCGCCTCGCGAGGCTGCCTCAGTCACCCAAGGACGCTTGGAGTGGATTGACGTGTCGCCGCCTCCTCCAGCTAGTTGCCTCACCTTTACTCTTATTTAATCTTACTGCCTTAATAAAATATACCTAATATACCTATAAACACTTGCCACGATTGCTGGACACACGATCAACAACAGGCAATCGCTAACAACTGGTTAAACAGCCTTACCACATAATTTGATCTGGTGCGAGGCGCATTCAGCTCCCGGTCTCCAACATTGGCGCTCTCTGTCGTCTACAAAATCGCTAATAAACAGCTACACCAACCTCTCCTGGTCCTGACTCGAGCACTAAGTCGTCCCCAGGCTTCATACATGAACTACTGACTAGTTCCTTCCTCTTGACGGAGCACGAAACTAGAGATTTTTCCCTTACTGCCAGGAACACAAAGACAATACAACCTCTTCTCACGAATTCTGTTGCTCGAATGAGGTCAAGGTGTCTGCAGTGAGCCTCATACTCTGTCAACAAACTCTCGACATCTCATGTCAAGTCATTTATTTACATATTTATCCTCTGCCCATGCTATTAAACTATTTATCAACATTTGCCAAGCATTTAATATATATTCACATGTTTATATTTCCTTTGACCTTTAAGTTGGGCCTGGTTTGCTGAATAACTCTCGGTAGGTAGACTCGTTTTTCAGGCTACTTGGGGTCATAAAAATAGTTATACTATGATACATATACAATACAACATGATCTCTTAACCCTGCCTATGTGTATATATCATCACAAAATAAAGTATATCAATATCAATTAACCAACAGTAGCCTAATTCACTTAACATCAGTATAAAAGATATATAATAATACATAAGACACATCTATATAAATAAAAATGGAAATGTTTGTTTGTTCAAAATCGCAAATCTCTGAAAGTTCTTCACTGATTGCTTTGAAATTTTTACATACCATTCCATTCGCATCCTATCAGGTTTTTATATACAAACTATATAGGTGTCATGTCTGTGACGGGAAAAAACATTAATTTTTTGAAAGACTGTTTTAGATGTCTTTTTTATGTGAAGGAAATCTTCGAAACCTCTTTATCGACTGCTTTGAAATTTTGACACAACGTTGCATTCGAAAAGGCGAGTGTTTTTATGTACATACTATATACATGCCTCATCTGTGAAAGGAGAAACATGCTTTTTAAAAAAAAACAGCGCCATCTGTTGGACGTAAAAGCAACACATGCTGTAATCTCCGAAAGTTCTTCACCGACTGCTTTGAAATTTTGACACAACATTCCATTCGAATATGTGCGTATCTTTATATACCTACTATAATATATAGATGCCACATCTGTAACAGGTAAAAACATGCTTTTTTTAAAATTAGCACCATCTGTTGCACATAAGAGCAACATTCGCAATACTAAATATGTTACAATTCCATTACAATGTTTCCAATTGCATTCATAAATTGAATTCTCATAGATTTCGATTTATCTTCATTATGATTTAATTATTTTGTATACCATTGCACTGGAATTGAGCTGTATTTTTACCATACTATTTATTTCGTGAGTATAAGTATAGATGCCACACCTGTGACATGTAAAACCATGTTTTTATTTTTAAAGCAGTGCCATTTGTTGCTCACAAGAGCAACATTCGCAATACTAAATATGTTACAATTCCATTTCAGTGTTTCCGATTGTATTGATAATGGAATTTTCATAGATTTCGATTTATTTTCATTTTGATTTAATTATTTTGTATGACAGTGCATTAGAGTTGAGCTGTGTTGTTTACCATACCGTTCATTTCGTGAGTATAGTTTATTTTTTAATTTTTTCATTGGTTTTCATTTCATTTTTTTAAACTGTTCTTATTTTTCAGTGATGGGAACATCACATCATTTGATGTTCCCAATTTTTTGATGATAAGAAAATCATATCAGATCATTTGGGAACGCATCGGACGAGGGAGTGGGGAGGACGAGGGGAAGGGAGTAGGGGATGGTGGGGTGAATGAGGGGATTAGGGTGGGAGGTAATGCTGGGGAGGACGAGGGAATGGGAGAGTTGGGGGATGGTGGGGAGGAAGAGAGGACAGAGGGAGGGGGGAATGGTAGGGAGGGCGAGGGGATGGCGGAGTGGGTTATCGTGGGGAGGAGGAGGGGACGGTGGAGTGGGGAATGGTAGGGAAGAAAAGAGGAAGGGAGAATGGCATTGGTTGGGGGGACGGGGGAGTGAGGAATAGTTGGGAGGAAGAGGGAATGGGGAAGGGAAATGGTGGGAAGGACTAGGGGACAGGGGAAGGTTGCTGTGACGTTGCTGAGCCACAGCAACGCGTGGCCGGGTACAGCTAGTTGTATAATAATAATTATAACCTATATACATAATTGTGAATCAAGGATATAGCAAATTCAATTTATAATGGTGATACAATGCTTTACTGTATTATATCATATTAAGGTATGATGACAGCATACACCAGTCATACTGGTGTATGTTGGTCATAACAACACACCTGTTGGCCAGTAAGTAAAGAACAGCGTCAACACGCACCTGTTGGTCGGTAAGCATAGAACACCATCAATGAACACTTGTTGATTGGTATCTAGAGAATAGAATCAACACGCACATATTAGTCAATAAGTAAAGAAAAGCCTAAACATGCACCTTTTGGTCGTTAGGTAAGAACAGTATTAACATGCCACAAGATGTCCTAATTGTCAATAATGCAGAAACCAGCAATTCATCTGCCAGTGTCGGCAGAATCGGTTGTCCCACTGACAGCTGTCTTTAGTCGAGCTCGAGTTTCAACTGAGAGTGAAATGCAGGTGTCAAAATCTCTCTGAATGAGGGAATATATGAAAGTGTCAACTTTCCTCAAAGTATATATCCCTTAGTACTGGACTAAAACCTAACTTGATTGGAATGTCTTGAAAACAACCCACGTTACCTCGGATGGGCCTATAGCAACCAACTATGTTCAGATTCCAGCACAGTGGCTTGCTATTTGCTATTTAAATTTAGCTTGCTATTTAACTTGCTATATGTTTTTGGCCCATCCCAGAGACAAACACTGAAACTGACTGGAACCTGTATGCCCCACCAAGCCATCTGTTTCAACCTTGGGACAAGATATGGAAGACGTGCTCTTTCCATTTGGGGGTCTCTAATAAGAAAATTAATCGTCAAAGTTCAAAAGTTGCTATTTAAACTGCAGCATCATCATTCGTCATAAATATGTTTTACACGGCTGGCGGAATCCCGTGTTGAGTGAATTTTCATTACATTAATTGCATTGACTGTAGAAGGTACCATGAGATACATTCAGAAACAACAGGACTGCCAAAAAGTGTACCACTTTCATCGGGTTGCACTCAAGATATCTATATAACTGAGATACAGAGAAATGTTCAGCGAACGTTGTATGTGAGTCTAGCATTGCCGCCACAAAAATTTTGATGGTGAATTGACGTAAAGTCAAGTTATGAGGAATTACCCATACTAGCCACCAGTCTGTATTTTCTCACTTGAACCATTGTATAGCTACCAGCAGCCCCCACGTGTTAACCAGCCACACCTGTGACTAAATCTATCCAATAGCAACCCATTGCCCGTCAACTGTTCCACATGACACTAACCTGTACACCTAACATGCCACTATAGCACAGTTCCTTAACTGTGTCCTCCTGTTGGCTGCCATGTGCGTGTTCTACTAGACCCCATGTTTGGGCATAGTAGAGAGGCAGCATGACTTATGTGAGGTGGACTCACAGACTGGCATAATCCACGTTATACTGAGACCAATGATAGTGAAAATTAGTCCTTCTGCAAGCTGTCTGTATGAGTGACTGGTATGATAGTATGAGGATGGCATACTGTATGTACTAAACTTTGTTTTAGCCAGTGTTACATACCAGCAACTGTGTAAGTTTGGGTTAAAGATAGACACAACAGTTAACAAGTGATTAACTCTGTTGTATCATGATTGTTCCACGTGTAGGAGTAAATGTGTTTCTTGCACATATGGAACATTTAGATATATGGGCAAGTTGTATCGGCCATCTATTTTACAGATCATTGTTGTGCATTGATTTTGAAAGCTTGTACATTGATTGCCCAAGTATTAAGTTTGGAATTGTTTCCCTTGCAAACGGCAGTATCAGGTGTTAAGGCAGCATTGTCCCAGAATGAACCACGTGACTGATCCGTTGATCCATCCCAGTGTCTCTCTGATGACTACACTCTGAAGTCGCCAATCAAGAATAACATAAGCACCCTCTGTATTAGCACGTAAGTCTTGCGAATATATATGGTTAAGTTTTACAGTTGGAAAAGCCTTTAAGTCCTCTTATTCCTCAGAAGTTAATTCTCTTGATCAACGTGAATTATAATTCAGTGAAGCCACTCAATAAGGACTACCTAACAGGGGAACCTTACTCTATCAGTACACTTTGGTCCAGACGCTTGCTCTTGTAGTTGCTAGACTCATTTTGACATTTGTTAAAGCCATTAGCCATTGCAAAGTTATGCATTGACTACAATTGCAATTTGATATATATAATATTCTAAATATGGTGTAGGAAATCTACTCATGGGAGTTTATTTATTTATTTATTTATTTTATTGATTAAATTATTTATGGTGAATTATTTTACTATTAAATTATTTCTTTAGCCAGAGGAATGTATAAGGATAATTTTTCCAGTAATAAATTCATTACTTCTTTGGAGAAGGGGGTTTATATTTATAAACTAGCTGTACCCGGCCACGCGTTGCTGTGGCTCAGCAACGCCACAGCAACCTGCCCCTGTCCCCTAGTGCTCCCCACCATTCCCCCTTCACTGTTCCCTCTTCCTCCATGCTATTCCCCACTCCCCCGTCCCCTCGTCCTCCCAACCAATCTTATTCTCCCTTCCTCTTGTCCTCCCCACCATTCCCCACTCCACTATCCCCTCTTCCTCTCTACGATAACCCACTTCACAGTCCCCTCGTCCTCCCCATCATCTCCCACTCCCCCTGTCCTCTCTTCCTCCCCACCATCCCCCAACTCCCCCATCCCCTTGTCCTCCCCAGCATTACCTCCCACCCAATCCCCTCATTCACCTCAGCATGAAATAATGGCATCAAATGATCTAATGTTCCCATCACGAAAAATTAGAACAGTTAAAAAAATGAAATAAAAACCAATGAAAAAATAAAAAATAAACTATCCTCACGAAATGAACGGTATGGTAAACAACACAGATCAACTCCAATTATTAAAATAATTAAATCACATAATTAAATCAAAATGAAAATAAATCGAAATCTATGAAAATTCAATTTATCAATGCAATCGGAAACACTGAAATGGAATTGTTACATATTTAGTATTGCGAATGTTGCTCTTGTGAGCAACAAATGGCACTGCAAAAAAAAACCATGCTTTTACCTGTTACAAGTGTGGCATCTATAGTTATACTCACGAAATGAACAATATGGTAAAAACATAGTTCAATTCCAGTGCAATGGTACACAAAATAATTAAATCATAATGAAAATAAATCGAAATATATGAAAATTTAATTTATGAATGCAATCGGAAACATTGAAAAAGGAACTGTAACATATTTAGTATTGCAAATGTTGCTCTTACGTGCAACAGATGGCGTTAATTTAAAAAAAGCATGTTTATACCTGTCACACATGTGGCATCTATATAGTAGGTATATAAAGAAATGCGCATATTCGAATGGAACGTTGTGTCAAAATTTCAAAGCAGTCGGTGAAGAACTTACACAGATTACAGCGTGTGTTGCTCTTACATACAACAGATGGCACGTTTTAAAAAAACAAAAAAATTTTTTTTTCCTTTAACAGGTGAGGCATGTATATAGTATATATATAAAAAACACTCGTATTCTCCAATGCAACGTTGTCAAAATTTCATAGCAATCGGTAAAGAGGTTTCGAAGATTTCCTTCACGTAAAAAAACACCTTAAAAACACAGTCTTTCAAAAAATATATGTTTTTCCCATCACAGACGTGACACATATATAGTTTGTATATAAAACCTTCTCGGATGCGAATGGAACGTTATGTAAAAATTGCAAAGCAATCAGTGAAGACTTTCGATTAGCGATTTTGAACAAACGAACATTTCCATTTTTATTTATATAGATTCAACTAGATAGGAATTTCCTTGTTAGTTTATAAACTAAATTTAAATGTATATATTGTTCTGATTCAATGAATCAATTAAATATTTATACTAAAGAACAAATGCCAGCTTAGCTGAAAAAGTGTAGTTGAACTGGATGCATATCAGTCATGTGAGCTTGACATTCCCTGTTGACATGTGGTTATGGTGTCTTACTGATGCCGAACCACGTTTTGAATACAGCCATGTCATAAATCAGTTACCTGTCACGTGTAGTAATGTGGCTGTCAAACACTCGTAATTACTAATTACGTACAATTTAGATCTTTGACACTATGCTAAGAATTTAAATTAAGACGTAAATACTCTTGATATTCTAAATTTATTGAGATGCACAATCGCATTTTCTCCACATAAATTGGAGATATTTATTATGATGACCCCTTTTTGGACCAATTTCGTGTTATCAATTTTTGTAGAACAACAGAAAATATATTTCCTTAGTGTAGATTTAATTGGATAAAATTTAAGGAAACAATGTGGGAAATTTTCCCACATTATTCTGAGGGAAGAAACACAAGTTAGAGACCACTGTTTAGGACTGACCGAACACCTCACTACTCCTCGTCAGAATTAATAAAATATTGATTTAATTTCAATTTGCAATTGTGTGCAGCAATTCATACAGGACGGGTGTCCAGTACTTAAGCTGCTGGTTGAGGAGGTTTTTGGGTGACTTCATCTCCCACTAACTCCAATGGTACTAGTTGTTCTTGTGTCTTGAGGCTAGTAGTGCCTTTGCACTTCACTTTTACTATCCTTACGACACACTGGCTATCTAGGGGACAGAAACAATACAGTCTAGTGGCCACTCTGAGCGTGGACTATCATTGTCCACCAGAACAATATCCCATGCATTAATTGAGTTATGTTACAGGGATTGTCTTTCCCCACAGTGATACTCACATAGAGCAGGTATATATTCTTGAGCCCATACTTCATTCCACCAACTGATTACTCTGGACAGGTGTTTATAACTCTGAACCATGTTTCTCTCTTCGACATATGAAGGATATCCTGGTTCCCATCAGTGAGGGACAGTGTTGTGACAATGTCATAGAGGTATGTCAGCAGTTCATTATTGACTCGAGACTCAATTTCCGTGACAACGGTTTCGAGCTCCTGGAGATCTAACCCTGCCAGTGCAGGGTTCTCCCTAGACAGCGTGTTACCATCATCCTCTCATAGAATCCCCCGTGGCAAGGTGCTTTGGATGGTTCGAATTTTCGATAGCACTACTGTTGCATCAGGGCAGTGCAAACGACTGGGTAATCCCAGACCTTCTACATGCATGCTTCACCTGCCACTAAGTTGGATACATTTTCTGAGATCATGAACTTGGGGATCGGATCTGCATGCAGCAAACCTGCTGAAAGCCTAGATGAATAATACAGCACTCATGTCGGGAGTCACCTCTAAGTGAACTCCCTAAGTGTTGGATTAAGTGAAAAGGAAGATGTATGCCTTTGCAGGGATTTTGTCACTGTTGCCTATTAGGGTTATTGCTCCTGTGTAGTCCACCCTAGAGGTCTCAAAAAGACGAAGATGCACTACTCGTTCCTTAAGAGTGGTGGAGGTCCTGGGTAAGGATACACCCGAGTATCGTACCTCTGGCAAAAACACAGGATTTGATTATTTATTTTACTGTCTGGCTACTCTGGGGAGGCCAGTACTGCTGTCTTGAGGAGGTGTGGGTATCTAATACCCCCACCATGTAGTGTGCAGTGCTTGTGGATATGAAGCACAAGCAATCTGCTTATCCAGGGATTCTGGGGGAGGCATAAAGAATGTTAGACTTCATGATTAACATTTGTGTATGGAATTCATCCCCTGCAACGCAAAATGTTATGACTGTCATTGTCAGTCCAGATACCCAGATCTTTGATGGTTTTAGTTTTTTTTCATAATACTCACCATATGGTTGTACTTGGGCATGTTTTACCCAGTAATTTAGAGCACCAGGGATTTTATGTTTGATTCCATTTTTTTGTAGAAAGTCAAACACCCTTTGTGTGATGCTAAGGAGTTTATTTAAGTCAGAGTACTGAGTACAATCATATACTGGAGTCAAGTGTGACTCTTGATACTCAGTGGCAGCAGTAACATTGGTCACAGTGGCTTGTTGCTTTTGTTTAGACCACTGGTCACTGACTAGCCACTGAAGACCATGGAACCACATCTCGGCTTTAGATCTTTGCTTTATTGTCAGACCTCTGGAGAGATAGTCAGCTTGGTTCTCCTTAGTAGGGTACATACCAGAGTTTGTATCCCGCTGACAAATCTCGATTTTTTTACGCATTTGCTAACATATGGGGTTTTGTTATTATTATGGCAAACCCATTGCAACACCACTTAATTATCTGACCACACCACTGTTTGTTCAAAGTGGAAGTTACTCAATGTTTTGATCAGATAATTAGCTAGCCTTATACCTAATAGTAAAATAGTTATTACCAGTTGTGGCAATGTCCGTTTCTTTAACGGAGCCACTCTAGATTTAAATGTAAGCAAATTTCCTTACCCATTAGTTGCTTAGTATACTGCAGTGCCGTTAAACACGCCCTGATGCGTCACAAAACACATGCAGGTGAAATGATTGATCTAGATTGGTGGTTGTTTGAGAGAACCTAATAGACTCAAAGACACTTAGATCTTTAACTAACCATGCAGTTGTTCTTGAAGTTTAGGAGTTAGAAGATCATCCCAGTCTTTTTTCTCCATCCATCATTCTTGCATTAACAACATGCCCTTAATTTATTGATGGGCTTAATAGTCCTACGGGGTCGAAGGGTTTGCTTATATGGGAGAGCAGTTTTCTCATGGTTAAGTTGGTGGTTTCAGTTTCCACCGATATTATTGTAAGTTGATCAGTTGATGTTTCCCATTCTACTCCTAATACCTTTATTTTTCGAGGCACATGGGAGACGGGTGATTCGGATTCTATAAGTTTGTTTAACTTTTCATTATTTGAAGCCCACGATTGGAAGCCACGTTGGCCTCACAACTATAGGCTTCCAATAGCTCTCGATTGGCTTCATGATAAATAGTTAGCAGTTCCTTTTGGTTGCAAGTAGTTCCTTGGAAATAGTCAATGTGCAGGTTGTTACCAATTTTAGTCTGTAGAGGCAATTGAACTTCTTCAATTGTATGTCTAAAGTAGTATGAAGCTGAAACGGAGAAGAAATAGCTTCAATATAGGACTGATGCAAATAGGTTTATAAATAAATCACTATCAGGATCGTTGGAATCCTTGATCCAAAGGATTTTATAAAGTTTCTGCCCTCCTCTTGGAGGCCTACCCTAAGGAATGCCTTGCTTATGTCAGCCGTAAATGCATAAACTCCGTTACGGAAGTTTAATAGCACATCATAATGCATTTTGGTTAGGTAAGGGCCAGTTTGAAAGCAGTCATTCAACAAGACTATCCTGTTTTCCTATGGCACTGCAGTTAAAGACTGTTCTCAGTGGGGGTAGTAACTGAGGCTTTTAATACTGCTTTGGAAGGTAAATATTGCCCCTGCTTAGAGTTGTGTTTTTTGTATGACTTCAGTGAATTTATTTTCGAGTTATTGTTGTTGGATTATTTCATGGTACAATTTCAGGTGCTCAGACTGTCTTTGTAAACGCAACACCTGAGCCCTTAGTTGGTTTTGTTCCTTGAAACGGTTTGTTGGTAGCTTGAGCTGCAAGGAAGCCTGACCAAGTATTGTTTGTCTGTGTAGAAAGCTGAGTCAAGGTATTGTTGATATCCAGGCATCGTCAAGACTAGGTACTCACCTAGTTGTACTCACCTAGTTGTGTTTGTGGGGGTTGAGCTCTGGCTCTTTGGTCCCGCCTCTCAACTGTCAATCAACTGGTGTACTGATTCCTGAGCCTATTGCGCTCTATCATATCTACATTTGAAACTGTGTATGGAGTCTGCCTCCACCACAACACTACTTAATGCATTCCATTTTACCCTGGCACTGAAAAAAATCTTTCTAACGTCTCTGTGGCTCATCTGGGTACTAAGTTTCCAGCTGTGTCCCCTTGTTCTTGTTCCACCAATGCGCTAAAGAGTTTGTCTTTGTCCACCCTCTCAATTCCCCTGAGAATTTTGTAGGTGGTTATCATGTCTCCCCTTACTCTTCTGTTTTCCAGGGTTGTGAGGTTCAGCTCCCTTAGCCTTTCGTCGTAACTCATTCCTCTCAGTTCCAAGACCAGTCTGGTGGCATACCTCTGAATCTTTTCTAACTTCGTCTTGTGTTTAACTAGGTATGGACTCCTGGCTGGTGCTGCATACTCCAGGATTGGACTTACATAAGTGGTATACAGGGTCCTTAACGATTCCTTACACAGGTTTCTAAAGGCAGTTCTTATATTGGCCAGTCTAGCATATGCTGCTGATGATATCCTTTTGATGTGGGCCTCTGGGGACAGGTTCGGTGTGACACCGACCCCCAGATCTTTCTCTCTATTTGACTCTTGTAGGATTTCACCTCCCAGATGGTACCTTGTGTTCAGCCTTCTGCTCCCTTCGCCTAATTTCATTACTTTACACTTTGCTGAGTTGAACTTTAGCAGCCATTTTCTAGACCATTCCTCCAGTTTGTTCAGGTCGTCCTGTAGTCTCTGTCTATCTTCATCCGTTTTGATTCTTCTCATAATTTTTGCGTCATCAGCAAACATTGAGAGGAATAAGTCTATACCCTCTGGAAGGTCGTTTACATATACTAGAAACAGGATGGGCCCGAGAACAGAGCCCTGTGGAACCCCGCTGGTGACATCTCGCCACTCTGATGCCTCCCCCCTCACCGTTACTCGCTGTTTCCTATTACATAGATACTCCCTTATCCACTGGAGCACCTTACCTTTTACTCCTGCATGCTGCTTCAACTTTTGTAACAGCCTTTTGTGAGGTACTGTGTCAAAGGCTTTCTGAAAGTCCAAGAAAATGCAGTCTGCCCACCCTTCTCTTTCCTGCCTAATTTGTGTTGCTTGGTCATAGAATTCTATTAGGCCTGTGAGGTACGATTTACCATCTCTGAACCCATGCTGGTGGTGAGTTACAAAGCTGTTTCCCCTCCAGATGCTCTATGAGCCTTTTCCTCACAATCTTCTCCATCACCTTGCATGGTATACAAGTAGGGAAACTGGACTGAAGTTCAGTGACTCTTGCCGGTCACCCTTTTTGTAAATTGGGACTACATTAGCTGTCTTCCAGCTTTCCGGAAGGTTCCCCGTTTCCAGTGACCTGTTATACACCATAGAGAGTGACACACTTAGTGCTTCTGCACCTTCTTTTAGAATCCACGGTGAGATTCTATCAGACTCAACAGCTTTTGACACATTCAGCTCCAACAGATTCCTTTTGACCTCATCACTGGTGAGGTAAATTTCCCCCAAGGTTGTTCGATTTGCCACCTCATTTAGTGCAGGAACCTCTCCTTGTTCTATTGTGAAGACCTCCTGGAATCTCTTGTTGAGTTCTTCACACACCTCTTTGTCGTTCTCTCTGTATCTGTTTTCCCCTTTTCTCAGTTTCATCACTTGTTCCTTCACTGCTGTTTTCCTCCTGATGTGGCTGTGGAGCAGTTTTGTTTGGGTCTTAGCTTTACTCGCGATGTCATTTTCGTACTGCCTCTCTGCTTCTCTCCTCACTCTGATGTACTCATTTCTGGCCCTCTGGAATCTCTTCCTGCTCTCTGGTGTTCTGTTGTTCCTGTAGTTTCGCCATGTTTTTTTACTCAATTGCTTTGCTGTCGCACATTCCAGGTTGAACCACGGATTCTTCTGTTGCTTTTCATTTTTCACTTTTTTGACTGGAATAAACCTGTCTGCAGCCTCCTGACACTTCTGAGTGACATAATCCATCATATCCTGTACACTTTTTTTACTGAGTTCTGTTTCCCATGGTATTCCTATTAGGAAGTTTCTCATCTCTTCATATTTTCCTCTTCGGTAATTTTGTCTTTTTCCTTCCAATCCCATCCTTAGATAGGTTATCCCTACTTCTACCAGATACTCAAATATCAATACACTGTGGTCACTCATTCCTATGGGGCTTCATATTTGACTTCCCTTATTTCTGAGTCATTTAAGGTGAAAATCAGGTCGAGTCTAGCTGGTTTGTCGTTTCCTCTCATTCGTGTGGGCCCCTTGACATACTGGCTCAGAAAGTTCTCTGTACCCACTTCCAAAAGTTTAGATCTCCATGTGTCTTCACCTCCATTTGGGTCCCCATTCTCCCACTCTATCTTTCCATGGTTGAAATCTCTCCCATAATTAAGTTATCTGGTTCTATTCCTGCTGTCGGAAAATCCGACACCATTTAATATATCATACAGATAATAGCTGTATTGTATAAACAAGTTACCCATAGAAAACGTAACTTGTAGTGGAATTACCATCTAAAGAAAACGGGATATCATCACCACATACCATTATAATTCACCAGCTATTCTGCTGGGAATTATTCTTAAATACATTAGTCTTTGGACTTTACCATCATAAAAACATCTTATATAAATTAACTTAATTATCAATATTAAAGTAGAGTAAATGTGACCCTTCTATCACTTTCTGAAATCTGGACAAAGTAGGCCAGGCGTCAGGGAGGAAGGAGGGAGCCATTGTTGTGTCACCTCCGAGACGTGTGGAGCAAATTCGGCTCCTATCATTCTGGACAATGTCGGCCAGTAACGTCAATAGTATGGAGTGTTAAACAGCCATTGTTTATAACGAGACCAGAGGCTCACACGGGAGCAAATTCGGCTCCTGTTAATTTTACTTGGACGTAGTGTTATGGAAACCAAAGGTACCATCTCCAACACGATGTCTACAATTCAAGTTAAGTGTTCTTTCCGAAACCCGTTTATCATTCATTTATGGCCATTAATGTCAGGATATAGGGTGACCTGGTTAGATCACGTGGAAGTCTCAAACTAAAGGTAATTAAGCCAGGTCTTCATGTTCCATGTACAGTTTTCTCTGAAATACTTGTCATATATAGGATTCTGGCTTCACAGCTAGCGCACTTTTGACAGGTCAAGACGAGGAAGCAAGATTTGTGCACCAGTTACTGGGTGATATGGAAGCTACCTCAAAGAGGATAATTTGGTGTCTACACCCTAGTTATACCTGGTGGACTAACCTGCTGTACTATAAGATAAGGAACCTCTTCAATGTATGTAGTTAATTCTGTAGTTTGATTGGCTGCATATATATTAATTTAATAACCCCCCCTAATGTGTAGAGGATCGATTTGTGAGATTATGAGATTATTGCAGAAATACAGTCCACTTATCATTATACAAATTGCTATCGAAGTATATAAATTAACGTAAATATAAATTCATATAAATTAAATAAATATAAATCTCACAGGTCGGTTCCCACATTATTTGGTCATCTTCGAACCGGATGACGGATTATTTGATTCCTTGAACCCACATTTGGTCATCTTAGTACCGGATGAACCAGTTAACCAGTGGATTCATTAAATATACTAGTGCAGTGTTATTTAAACAAAGGCCAGCCAGTCAAAGACGGAAGCGTAGCCTCGAGGGAGCTCAGGAGCCTCCCTCAGTTCAGATCTGCCTCATCAGCGGTTTCATGTACACCCACAGAGATTTGGTGGCGTGTTATTCTGTGAAATGACAGCGCTAATATAGAAGCCAGCCAAATTAGTGACTGTGTCGCGAGATTGTTCACGGATTTCGTGGTGTTACATTTCGCGAGAGATTATCTACGAATTTTGTGGAGTTTATTTCGCGAGGTCACTAATAATATTTAATACTTCTTGATAATATTAGAAGTTTCATAGAGGCTAATTAAGAGGCTATTATCAATAATTGTGTATATTATTTCTCCAAAATAGAGAATTATTTAATATATATTGCACTAGTGATCATAGTATAATATTTACTAATTGCCAACCCACAACAGGGTAGGATATTAACCATTGACTAGTTGAACTATTATTGCTCATTCTAGTCCCATTATTACCATAGTCAGTTGTACTATATTGAATAACCTAACACCATTAATGAATGGTCCAGACCCTATTTGGGTGTAATTTTTATCAACTCGAGTTGAGTTGTGTATATAATAATTTACTTATGATCATTACACCTTTGAGTGATTAATTAGTGTCAATTCCATCCTAGGGTGATATAGAAGAGCTAACCTAAAGGTACTTCCAGTGACACTGGTTTATCACTCAAATCATTAGTGTGTATGATTGTATATATATAATGTGTATTAATTTTAAGTGCTAACCTCTAGTAGAGGTAGGATTATTGCCTAGTGAGTGCAGAATTTTACCCTAGGCTACCATTAGTGTTTGTTCAGTATTATGAGCAGCCCAAGTACAAGCCCCACAAGGCTTCACCAACGAGCCAGTATGGATAATGCAGGGAGAATGAAAAGAACCCTTGCAGGTCTTAAAGGCCACTTAACAAGACAGATCAAGAAATGTGAAGATTTGTCACAACAATCTCAAGTTGATTATGCTGACCTGGAAAGCTATTATCAAGCAGCTGCAGGTAAATTTGAGCAAATCAAATGCCAAATGGCTGTCCTTGTGGGGACAGACTACTACCATCAATTCATTGGTAGCCCTACTAAATATCAGGGCATAACCATGTTAAACTCTGCAGGAGGTAAATTACTCTCAGGGCCCAGTATCAAGCCTGAGGAGACCTATGCCTGCAGATAAACAATACCAGTAGAAACCTAAATTTGTCAGCTGATTATATTTCTCCAGTAGCATTATACTAAGGAGATTACAGCTGACTATAGTAACAGAGGTTGATGTTAGTATCATCATTTAAAGCTGAAGATGAGTTCATGAGGCCTCAGTGGCAAATCAGTGAACAGTAGCCTAAAACAGCTACAAGTCACTGAACCCACTGCAGTCTCAGAACCATACTTTACTTTAATGATGAGCTATTCAATCTTCTGAATCAATTAACTAAATTAAACCCCAATAAATCTGATGACTGATTTGATACATTTATTATTTAATCAAGATGTATTCCATGGGCCTCAGTGTTTATATATCAGTGACCAGTTACCTGAAGAAACTTCAAGTTATATCTAATGTCACTGATCTCACTGCAGTCCCTGAATCATACTTGACTGTAGTACTTGATCACATCCAGTCTTCTGGGTTAAGTAATATGTAATAAGGCTTGAATATTAGCCTTTCAAGAGTTGACAGGGAAATGAAATTGCATTAGACTTCTAACCCCTGCAACTCTAGTACGGGACATCCGTCCTGTACGAACAGACACACAAATGTGTGATTACTAACTACTAACATCAAATTAATGTAATAATTCGAAGGAGGAGTATCGGTGTTCGTCTGTTCTAAACAGGACTTCGACCCGTGAGCAGCCCCCTGGGGAATTATGTCGGAAAATCCGACACCATTTAATATATCATACAGATAATAGCTGTATTGTATAAACAAGTTACCCATAGAAAACGTAACTTGTAGTGGAATTACCATCTAAAGAAAACGGGATATCATCACCACATACCATTATAATTCACCAGCTATTCTGCTGGGAATTATTCTTAAATACATTAGTCTTTGGACTTTACCATCATAAAAACATCTTATATAAATTAACTTAATTATCAATATTAAAGTAGAGTAAATGTGACCCTTCTATCACTTTCTGAAATCTGGACAAAGTAGGCCAGGCGTCAGGGAGGAAGGAGGGAGCCATTGTTGTGTCACCTCCGAGACGTGTGGAGCAAATTCGGCTCCTATCATTCTGGACAATGTCGGCAGTAACGTCAATAGTATGGAGTGTTAAACAGCCATTGTTTATAACGAGACCAGAGGCTCACACGGGAGCAAATTCGGCTCCTGTTAATTTTACTTGGACGTAGTGTTATGGAAACCAAAGGTACCATCTCCAACACGATGTCTACAATTCAAGTTAAGTGTTCTTTCCGAAACCCGTTTATCATTCATTTATGGCCATTAATGTCAGGATATAGGGTGGCCCGGTTAGATCACGTGGAAGTCTCAAACTAAAGGTAATTAAGCCAGGTCTTCATGTTCCATGTACAGTTTTCTCTGAAATACTTGTCATATATAGGATTCTGGCTTCACAGCTAGCGCACTTTTGACAGGTCAAGACGAGGAAGCAAGATTTGTGCACCAGTTACTGGGTGATATGGAAGCTACCTCAAAGAGGATAATTTGGTGTCTACACCCTAGTTATACCTGGTGGACTAACCTGCTGTACTATAAGATAAGGAACCTCTTCAATGTATGTAGTTAATTCTGTAGTTTGATTGGCTGCATATATATTAATTTAATATCCCCCCCTAATGTGTAGAGGATCGATTTGTGAGATTATGAGATTATTGCAGAAATACAGTCCACTTATCATTATACAAATTGCTATCGAAGTATATAAATTAACGTAAATATAAATTCATATAAATTAAATAAATATAAATCTCACAGGTCGGTTCCCACACCTGCAAGCAACTGAAGCTGCTCTCTCTATTATGTTAATGGTAGCCATGTTGTTTCTGTCGAACTCTTGTCTGGGTCTTCTGTCATTTAATGGAGGGTTGTAAATGACTGCCACTATTCTCTTAGGTCCACCCATTGTCATAGTTCCTGTTATGTAATCTCTAAATCCGTCGCAGCCCAGAATTTCCATCTGTTCAAAGCTCCAGTCCTTCCTTATCAGCAGAGCCACTCCTCCTCTCCAGTGTCTCTCTTTCCTTACTATATATAAGTGCTTCGGAAACACAACATTTGTTATGACTCCTGACAATTTTGTTTCTGTGAGTCCTATTACATCTGGGATTTCTTTCTGCGCCCTTTCTGCCAGTTCACTTGCGTTGTTGGTAATCCCATCGATGTTTGACTAAATTACCTTGAAGCTCACTTTCCTATGTCTATTTTCACCCACTCTCCCCACTAGTGCAGAAAGCTGTTCCATGGGCAATGCTGCTTGGGTAGGGTCATCCTCCTGTGTGATAGTTACCAGGGATTCTGAGGAAACACTTTTTAAAGGACGATGCCTACGGTGGCCAGATCTCATCATTTATGGACAAGGTGATCCAGCTCACTCATGTCTCTGAACTTTAGAGGTGACTGATCTACACAACCATCATTGAACTGACTTGTTAGTTGTATACCGATGTGGTTTTCCTCAGACTCAATAATGGGTCTATAAGTAGTTCGCCTCCTGTGTACATTAACATGTTCATTTCCTGTTGTTTCATGTGTTTAGTGATGAATTTATGGTAGAAGTCCGCACCTACAAGGATTCTAGTATTGGTGAGGTGATCTTATGTAAATTTATTGTCTTTTATTTAACACCCTTTTCTTTCCAGAATTTGGCAGTTTTTCCTAGACCATGAATATATAGAATTTTTATATGAACTATTTTTATATATAACTTTGTTATTTGTAAATTTATATGAATTTTTACCATGAACTGATATAATTTTTTCTATCACGATTGCCTGTACTAGACAGGCATACCCACCCAAACGAACAAGATGTTTTACCACCTGGTAGGCTTGAAGCCCTGTGTTAGTAAGGAACCTTGATATATTTAATTTTACCTGGGTCACGTTTTAGTTGATGATCATCTGCCATTTTTTGAGTGACAAAAGTCTTCTGGGACCCTTGGTCGAAGAACCCTCAGGTATAGACCTTGGTCCCCTTTTTTTTATTGTTTATTGGGCAGTGGGCAGTGGTAATAATGTGATATCACATTATTGTTAAACGTTATTGACACTCTTTATTCACTTTTGGTTTTGGAGACTCTCTTTTGTGTCTATACACAGTACCAAGTGGTGTTGAACCTTATTACACCTGTTGCAGGTGTGTGGTTGGGTCTCACAGGGGCTGGTGTTGTGTGACATGAGACACCTCGTGCATTTTTGGTACTCCATGAGTAGCAAAAGGATAGTTTGTGCAGTGGTAGATAGAATGTTCCTCCTGACAGAACAGACATGTCTGCCCGCCTACAGCAACTCTTGGAGTCACCGCCTTGGGTGATACAGTAACTGTAGGCATCGAGGGACCCACTGCATAAGTGCCCACACTGCCTGGCTTCCTTTTGGAAGTGAAGAGGGTTTGTTTTGGGTTATTGAGAGTACCTTGTGAACCTTTTGATTTGTTGTTATGCACTGTTTTGAAGGCTTGACATGGGGTTTAAATTTCTTGTATGCTTGTTATCTATTTACAACAGAACGTAAACCTTCAGAAATGATCTCCTTGGACAGAATGTTTTTGTGGTAGTGAGTGCAGACTACCAGTGCAGAGTGAGTGAGAGTGTTTAGTATTTCACTAGGCAGTTTGTGTTGGAAAATGACTTTAAGTAACCAATCAGCACTAGTTATGTCAACCTTAAAACTGAGGACTTTAGGCAATGACTCAAGCTCCAATCTAAAGGCTTGCAGTGAGTCTATTGCTTGAGTAGGTGGGGTTAAGTCCAGCAATTTGTGGACTGGATGTGCAATAACTCTTGTTGCCAGCGTAATTATCCTTAAGCAGTTGGATTGCGAGATCACAGCTATCGCTATTTTGGCTTAAGTTTGCAACCGCTGTTTCACCCGTAAGTTGACCTAGGGAGTATGAGAATTTGGTAACTTTATGGATTGAAGGTTTAGAATAAACCAGGTCAACGAAATTATTCCAGAAGTTATCCCAGATTTCATACTCTAGTCCAGAAAATGGGGGTAGACAGACCGAGGGCCGTCGTATTTCTGGTTGTGTGGTATTGCATGAGGCTGATCTGTTAGTTGATGAGGCTTTATGACTCACCAGCATGAGGGTGTTCTGACTTAATTCAGTCTGGGTTTTGTTCTCATTCTGGTCTAAGTCTGCTAGAATACCATCTAATTCATCAGCAGTTAAGAAACTATTTGAAAATTTTAGTTGATATTATCCTTCTAATTGTATTTTTAAAGTTATATTAACCTTTTAATGCGGTCAAATTTGTCGGTGGCTACTTTAACTGCAATTTCCAGTTCCATTTAGTCCAATGTTGACTGTGTGCTCAAATTGTGTCACTTATTAAGTTGTCTGGAGATGGCCCTTAAGGGCTGTAATTGTTCTCTTGGTATTTGCTTCAGGGTCAGCCATACTGGCTGCTTGATTGTGCTTTCGTGGGCCCATAATTTCTGAGTTGATATAACTAGGATATTTGCTCATAAATGCTGAGCAGGTGATATTCTTAACCTTGTGTGATTATTTTCAGTTGCTAGGTTGATGGCCTACCTCTTGTTGGGGTTGGCAAAATTAAACGAGTAATTTTATATATAATTAACAATAATTCATTATGTCAGGGGAACAGAAAACGAGAGTGTATTCATACACGTTAGGCTTATATCGAGCCCTCCCCCTAAGGTTAAATTACTGAACCCGCCCAGGACGCAACTATACAAGCTGACAAACTCCTGAGTACCTACTTACTGCTAGGTAAGCAGAGGCATTTGGTGAAAGGAAATGTGCCCAACCATTTCTGTCTCGCCTGGAATTCTCATTTGCGCGTCGAGAACGAACCCAGCTGTACTACCAGGACCCTTAATGTAATTATATATAGGTTAATTTGAGTGATACTTAGCATCACTGATGGAATACCTCTTGTTTGCCCATTATAATCACTGTCGGTCGGTAAACACTTGATAGCTTTTACAACACAAAGGTATAATCCACTCCCAAAAAGAGTCCGCTCCGCTTCCAAAAGAGTCCCAACGATGCAATTATTAGACTGCTTGATATAATCTACTCAACCCTTGACAAAAATGAATTTCCGATTGGACTCTTCATTGACCTGAGAAAGGTCTTTGATGCTGTTTTCACCATAACTACCTCATACTTAAACTCCATCATTATGGAATTTGAGGCCTTGCTCAGAACTATATCCGATCCTATCTTAGTGACAGACATGAAAAGGTAGCCATCAATGATATAACCTCTCCCACTCTACCAATAACCGTTGGAGTGCCACAGGGCAGCATCCTAGGTCCTCTCCTATTTCTTATATGAATCAATGATCTGTCTAAGATCTCTAGTATTCTTAAACCTATATTATTTTCTGACGATACTACTCTCATCAACTCAGACCCCAACCCACACACATTAAATAATGTTGTAAGTAATAAATTTAAAAGAAGTCCACTTATGGATGTCAACCAACAAACTCACACTAAACACATTAAGGACCTACTACATCTTATTTGGAAGCAAATCTACAAATGCAATTCAGCTTCAGATAGATAATGATAAAATCAGCAATAGAAATGATGGAAAGTTCTTAAGACAAGAGACTCATCTTCATCACCTATGTACAACACATAACCAAGAAGATCTCTGAAACGATTGGTATACTCTCTAAAGTCTCAGATATTATGTACCAAATTCTGCTCACCTCTCACTATGCTATGCACTAATCTATCCCAATCTTATATATGGTATTGTGCATGTGGTTTAACCACAGAAAACTACCTCATGCCTATCATCACCCAGGAAAAATCTGCTATCAGAACAATAACAAATTCTGCTTTCAGACAACACTCAGCGTCCATGTTTAAATCCCTAAACATGCTATACATAAATTCCTTCGACACATTCTCTTGTGCCATTTACATTTACAAAACCTCTGTTCTTAAATGCTAACCATATTCTGAAATTCTTCTTAGATGTTATAATCAAATCAAACCATAATCACCACACCAGAAATAAATATATCTTTGATATCCATAGAGTCAAATATTTCAAATTTTGCTAGAAATTATCAACTTAAAATTATCTGTTAGATTAAGGACCTGCCCAAGGCGAGGGTTACCTCGGAACGCGAGTTTGTTGATACGCGTTCAGGCCGACGTAGCACATGGTGGTATGGCGATCGTCGCCCCTGCGCCCCTCTGTTTACCAGTGTCTCGCGCCCAGTGACTATCCCACATCAATTCTTCACCCAGATTTTCTGTGTTTTGTTGGATTTTTGGTCATTTGACTATAAAATTTGTTAGTATATATCTCACCATGGGCCCCAAGAAAGCCAGTGGTAAGGATCAAGGCAAGAAAGCCCATGTGAGGATGACAATAGAGGAGAAACAAGAGATCTTTCGGAAGCATGAGAATGGTACACGTGTTGTGGAATTTTGTAGGCAGTACAACAAAGCCACATCAACCATATGCACTATACTTAAGAAGAAAACTGAGATTATGAGTGCTAAAGTGGCAAAAGGAGTAAGAACAATGACGAAATAAAGACCACAAATACTTGAAGAAGTGGAAAAGTTGTTATTAATTTGGATACACGACAATGAATTAAGGGGTGATAGTGTTTCGGAGGCCATCATTTGTGAGAAATCCAGAGTATTGCACGAAGACCTTGTAAAGAAAACCCCTGCAACGAGTGATGCATATACGCGAGAGTTTAAGGCAAACAGGGGGATGGTTTGAAAAATTTAGAAAAAGAAGTGGTATCCATAGTGTTGCGAGGCATGGGGGAGGCAGCCAGCTCAGGCAAACCAGCCTCTGAGCGATTTATTGACGAATATAAAGAGTTTGCAGAGGCTGAGGGATACCTACCGCAACAAGTGTTTAATTGTGACGAAACAGGACTCTTTTGGAAAAGAATACCTAAGAGGACATACATTACCAAGGATGAAAAATCCTTGCCCGGACACATGCCTATGAAAGATAAACTCACGCTTGTGCTGTGTTCAAATGCGAGTGGCGATTTGAAAATTAAACCCTTGCTAGTGTATCATTCTGAAAATCCAAGGGTTTTCAAACAGTATAAAGTGCAGAAAACTCAAATGTGTGTGATGTGGAAGTCTAATAAAAAAGCATGGGTGACTAGACTTATTTTTTTGGAGTGGGTAAATGAAGTGGTGTGCCCTGCCATAGAAAAATATCTGCAGGAGAAACATTTGCCACTCAAGGCCCTGCTTCTCCTCGACAATCATCCTGCTCATCCTCCAGGCTTGGAAGATGATTTGTTGCCCAGATACAATAAATTCCTCACAGTTAAATTCCTTCCTCCTAACACCACTCTTCTAATTCAGCCTATAGACCAGAAAATCAAAGCAAATTTTAAGAAACTTTATGAAAGGGCACTTTTCCGGAAATGTTTTGAAGTGACTGAAGCCACAAACCTCACCCTCAAAGAGTTCTGGAAACACCATTTTAAAATTTGTAGTGCTTTAAAACTCGTTGACAAAACCTGGCAAGAAGTGATTCAAAGAACCCTGATCTCTGGCTGGAGAAAATTGTGGCCTGAATGTGTGAGAGAACTAGACTTTGAGGGGTTTGAGACTGTAAATGATGCGCCTATTGTTGAGGAAATTGTTACTCTGGGCCGGCAAATGGGCTTGGAATTGGATGGTGATGATGTGGAGGAGTTGGTGGAAGAACACAACGAAGAACTGACCACCGAAGAACTCCAAGCCCTTCAACAGGAACAGCAAGACAACACAGCTGATGATTCTACAGTGGAGGAGGATGAAGCAGTAGCGAATGTCCCTTCTGCAGAAATTAGGAAGGTGTGTCAGATGTGGGAAGAGATTCAAATTATTATTGAAAAGACTCACCCAGAGAAAGCTGTAGTAGGCCGTTGCCTTAATCTTTCAATTTATGATTGTGATGCCTTACTACAGAGACAGCTTGCGAAGAAGGGAAAAGCAAGCTTCCATGGACAGATTTGTTGTGAGAAAATCGAGCAGTGAGCCTCAACCAGGACCTAGTGGTACTCAGACAAAACGTGCCAGGGAGTGCACACCAGAAAGGTCCTCACTGCCTGATGTGATAACGGAAGGGGACTCCCCTTCCAAACAGTAAATCCTCTCCTCCTCCTCGTCCTCACCATCTTCCATAGGCCTACAGCATTCATCAACAAGGGTAAGTAATAACGTAAATATAAATGTAAGTAATATATATATATATATATATATATATATATATATATATATATATATATATATATATATATATATATATTGTGACGATAATCTCTTTCTAGAGAGATTGAGCCGGCTCTTCCCTACTTAAAGTTACGTCAAATATACAAGTACAAGATGCTACATTCAAGATACGTCACGGGTAGCACAAAACGTTTTGACCAGGAGGCAAAACGTACCCAAAATCCCCCCCACTCCACACGCCGGCTCGTCATCAAACCAGCTAACTACCCTTCACCGGCTTGCCTGCTCCTGATTGGTGACTCGCCGACCGCGCACCTGCACACCGCACCTCAGCGCCCTCTACCTGAGTCGACGTCTGAGCCTGACCAGCTATCAACTTCAGATTATTCCTTGTGCTCTTAGAGTTGACATCTCTCTCTGGCATATTAAGCTACAGGCTTGTATACGAAGGGAGATATCAGCCATAGCCAATATTCTCAGCACCATTTTATTATTTTACCTTTATACTATTGTGTCTCACATTGTCTTTGCATTTATCTTTGTTATTTAATTGTACTTTAATTCCCCCGAGATTTGTCTTTATTTTCATTTATGTTTAAAGTAAATATATTAAAGTTTCATTGTTCATACTTTGTGTTTTACGTGTTCCTCCCTCTAACTCACCACAGACAACAGGCAAGCAGTCTATCTTTTTTTTGTAAGTGTGACCAGGCATTGCCACCTGCCATTGGAGGACTGCCGAACATCTATACTCCAACACTTTCCCGTCACATTTTATGGGGACCTGTCCTAGGAGCTTCACTCAGGTACTAGTACCAGAACGTCAATTTGTGGTAAGCGTATTTCGCTTTGCTAAAGTTACTTTTCAATATTATCATTAATTTTTATATTTATATGGTGCTGTGTGTATTGTGCATTCCGAGAGTAGCATATGGTGAGTGTGAGATAACTTTGGATTACGTGGTGACTGTAGGCCACAGTCATTCTCTTAATTGGTCATCTTTCCCTCCCTGTTATTACTCGAGTTTACCACCTTTTGTCCCTAGGATATTTCTCATATTATCGACAGATCATCATTTTGGTACCCTGGTACTTTGGTTTGTCTTCGGGCCAAAGTACCTTATCTTCTGCAATCCGACCGAAGGAGGATAAGAGGGCCATAGTTCCTCAAGCACGGACTAAGTTACTGAGTTGGGACCTCAGCAGCAGCTCTCGTCACCAGTTGACACTCGCACCCCTACACGTCGGTCAGAGATAATGATATTTACTTAGGTAGGGAATTAGCTTTCTTTTTACAGAGCACAAACTTCGCTAATTCTGTAAGTATCATATTCATTTAGTGGGAAACCTTTGCTTATGTCCTATAGAGACTCGGCAAGGTATGCCTACATTCTTGGACTACCTAATTCACTTTGGAGCAATTAAATGTTTCATTTGTTTTAGAAACTCAGTTTCACTTATTTAGTAGGATTTTCTTGCCCTTATCCTCTTACATTGAGTACCGGGTACAAGATTTCCTGCGACTTTGATTGACTAATCATTTACCATCCTATAATTAACTTTAATTGTTAAAGATTACAATTCCACAGGATAGTTACCAGTTGCCACGTTATCCTGTTTCTGACATTTACCATATCACAACTATATTCGTTGTACATTTATTTGCTATCTTTCACCAAGTTTCGTCTCCCAGCTTTCCGTAACGATCCAGCTGGTGAAATAGGGACCTTGTGTCGTGCCAAGAGGACTGAATTACAAACTCTTGCACACGAGTATCAACTAGATGTTCCCAATGGAGCCAACAAAAATGAATTACATAACCTCATTATGGATCATCTCTTAGATGAAGGGACAATTGACTCTGAAACTCACGAAACTTATTCTATTGCAGATAAAACTGATTTGGCAACTATGGAACTCAAACTAGAACTTGCCAAACTTGAAAGGGAGCAGAAGAAAGAGGAAGCTGCAATGAGAAAACAAGAACAAGAACGAGAGGCCGCCTTGAGGAAAGAAGAACAAGAACGAGAGGTGCCCCTTAAGGAACGTGAGATTGCAATACTCCGTGAGCGTGAACGAATACAGCTTGAAGCAAAACAACGCCACCTGGAGATACAACGCGAACATGACAAACAGCAAGCGGCAATGGCTATAGAATGTCGTCAACAAGAACTCACGTTGGAGACTACACACCTCACTCAACGCCAGCAAGCTACCGCCAGTCTTCCAGTAAGTTTCAATGTCTCCCATGCAAGTAAGTTAATGCCACCATTCGTTGAGACAGAGACTGATGTCTTTTTTACCACCTTTGAGACCCTAGCTAAAAAACTTAGCTGGCCTGCTGATCAATGGTCTACCCTTCTCAGAGTGTATCTTACAGGTAGAGCTGCAGTTACTCTCAGTACCTAAGCGTCTAAGAATGACTACCAAACCCTGAAGCAAGCAGTGTTGGACGCCTACCTTCTTTCCACCGAAAGCTACCGACGAAAATTCCGTGACCATCTTAAGGCAAGTACCACCACCTTTCTATAATTTGCCAATACAAAGAAAAGATATTTCATGAATTGGCTGGAAGCAGCACATGTCTCTACATTTGCAGAACTCATCAACCTCATGTTAGTTGAGGAATTCTTGAGACGTGTTCCCCCTTCCGTCCGTTTATATCTAGCAGATAAAGAAGAAACCGACTACATCAAATGTGAGAAGTGGGCTGACACCTACAGCCTCATCCACCGGCTGACACCAGAACCCCCTTTCAGTAAGAAGTCTTGGTACAGTTACGATAAAGTGAGTACAGATCAAGCGAGCTCACAATTGTATTGTAAGTATTGCAAACTCTATGGACATACCATAGATAGATGTGGGAAGGCTCAATACAAGAGCAATGAATCTACTAAACCCAAACAGACGCCTCCTAATTCCAGTAGGCCTGTAATGAATGTTGGTGTTCATGGTAATGAAGTTTCTCTCTTCAGTAAACACCTGTATCCTGGAAGTGTCTCTACCAACGGTACAGATTCGGATGGACGTTTCAAATTGAAGATCTTGAGGGACACAGCGACTCTTCAGTCCATTATGTTGAAATCAGCTGTGTCTAACGTCACCTACACCGGGGAAACCGTCCTTATCACTGACCTCACTGCTACCACTCCATATCCACTTGCCAGAGTCCACCTGGATTGTCCCTTCGTGACCGGTGAAGTCCAAGTCGCCATCAGGGAAAAACCTTTTCCCATGCCTGGAGTGCAACTTCTCCTGGGCAACGACTTGGCAGAAGATCTGCAACCGTCCAACCTGATCATCACGGACAAACCCCAGGTGTGTACCTCTGTAATGGATAATCCCATCTTTGAATATGTTCCAGCAGAGGTCCAAGAATGTGATGAAGTTTCTCCTCCGGTTTTGGTGACCACCCGTGCACAAGCTGCACGGCCGCAACCAGCTGATTCTACTGCTACCGCTGTCCCTCAAGACCCTCAGAATCTACCCCCAAATCTTACCAGCTGGAGTTCCGTAAGTTACAGAGGGAAGATCAATCATTAACACCATTATTCTTCCAGGCTGAGACTCAACCTGACAGTATCCCTGGGTTCTTCCTAGAGAATGAGTTGCTCTACCGCAGATACAGACCCAGTAAGCTGAAGGAGGATGACGATTGGGCCAATGTCGAACAACTAGATGTTCCCACCAGCCTACGGCCCGATATTCTACACCTGGCCCACGGAGCACTTTCTCACTATGGCTTCAACAAAACCTACCACGGAATCAGACAAGACTACTACTGGCCAGGTATGGTAAAAGACGTCAAGAAATACGTACAACAGTGTCATATATGTCAGATGGCAGGTAAACCTAACATCTCTATTCCCCAGGCTCCACTAAAACCCATCCAGGTGCCTGCGGAACCTTTCCACAGACTCATCATAGAATGTGTTGGTCCTTTACCCCGGACCAGTTCTGGCAACGCATATATATTAACTATCATGTGTCCTACCACCAGGTTCCCCATAGCAGTTCCAGTAAAGAACATTACGGCTGCTACTGTGGTGAAACACCTATTGAAGAACTTCACCCAGTATGGATTTCCAAGAGAGGTTCAAAGTGACTGTGGCACCAACTTCACCAGTGATCTCTTCAAGAAGACACTGGAGGAGTTCAACATCACACAGGTATTGTCCAGCCCCTATCATCCTGCTTCACAGGGTTCTCTTGAACGTAGCCATCAGACTATTAAAGCACTCCTAAAGAAGTTCTGCAATGACACCTTGAAGGACTGGGATAAACAACTTGATCTCATTATGTGCATTTTCAGAAGTCTCCCCAATGAGTCTCTAGGAGTATCTCCTTATGAGATGCTCTACGGACGTAAGTGCCATGCTCCTTTCAAAGCTTTCAAGGACTCTCTACGTAATGCCACCTTCAGTGACCATCAGAATGTGCCTCAGTTTCTTCAAAACTTAAAACTCATTCTAGAGAGAGTACGTAAATTTGCTAATGACAACCTATTGAAAGCGCAGGAGAGGATGAAGACTCATTTTGACCAAAGCAGCAAATTAAGGAAATTTAAACCAGGAGACTTCGTATTGGCATATTTTCCTATCCCAGGTTCTCCATTGCAAAACAAGTTTTCAGGACCCTACCCAATCAAGGAGTGCAGGAACAACCACAACTTCGTTCTTGAGACTCCAGATAGGCGGCGGAAGACCCGGTTGTGCCACGTCAACCTTCTGAAGCAGTATCAAGGTATTCCCCCCACTGTGTTGGTATCAGTTTTCGCGTTTAATGGTGCATACCTCCACAGTGAAACCTTCCCTGCTTCTCCCGAAAGCACTAACACTGAGTCGGTGCTTTCCAACTCGGAAATCCTTGCTAATCTTAATAACTATTTTCAGGACAATAATAGTGCACCTCTCATCAGAATCTTCAAGGAACACCAGAAGTTGTTCAACGATGATCCACAGGAGTGTAATGTGGTTCAGCACGACATCCAACAACTCCCCGACACACGGCCGATTCGTCAACCTTTCTACCGAATCAGCCCGAGTAAGAAGGAAGTCATGCGGGCTGAGGTACAGTACCTCCTGGATCATGGGCTGGCTACCCCTTGTGAGTCCCTTCGGGCCTCACCCTGCATCTTGGTGGCAAAACCGCATGGTAAGGTGAGAGTATGTACCGACTATCGGAAGTTAAATCTTGTGACTGTCAAGGATGCGTACCCCTTACCTAGAATAGATGACATCCTGGACGCCATTGGTCATGCGCGGTACCTATCGAAGCTGGACTTGTTAAAAGGATATTACCAGGTATGTTTAACGGAGCGAGCTAAGGAAATATCTGCCTTCACCACTCCTTTTCGCCTTTACAGATACGAACGCCTTCCCTTTGGACTATGTAATGCCCCGGCCACCTTTCAGCGAGCTGTCAACCGCGTCATTCAGGGCTTAGATCACACCTACGCCTACTTGGATGATATCGTTGTGGCAACCAACACCTGGAGCGAACATCTGCTCCAGCTGCAACGATTGTTTGCCAAGCTCCTGTCAGCCGGCCTCACCATCAACCTGGGCAAGTCCACCTTTGCCAAAGGTAAAGTGCGTTATCTTGGCCATGAGATAGGGAGTGGCAGCAAAGCTCCGCTAAACATATATACCCTAGCTATCCAGCATTACCCACAGCCTACCACCAGGAAGCAGCTCCTGCGCTTCCTTGGTCTTGCCTCCTTCTACCGTAGATTTGTGAGGAACTTTAGTACGGTGGCGACACCATTGATCACCTTAACTAGCCCCAAGCAACGGTATCATTGGACCATTCAGCAAACCGTTGCTTTTGAACAACTTAAATTCCTGCTCTGTTCTAATCCTATTCTCGCCTCGCCAGATATCACGAAGCCTTTCATCCTCTATGTCAACGCCAGTGGTACCGGCATCGGGGGTGTCCTGATGCAACAACGAGGCGAGGAGATTCTGCCTGTTAGCTACTACAGCTATAAATTAAAGCCACACCAAAGGAACTACAGCACGATCGAGAAGGAGCTGCTATCAATCGTCCTGAACTTGCAGCACTTCGAACCGTACCTGCAAAGTGCTCGGTCTACAACCATCTACTCGGACCACAATCCCCTACGCTTCCTGCAGCAAGCCCAATTTAACAACCAACGGCTTCTACGATGGGCTTTATATCTGCAGAATTTCAACCTGGAGATCTTCTACATCAAAGGTTCTGACAACATCATAGCAGACGCCCTCTCCAGAGTCTATGATGTAGAGGCTGCTCCACCTACCACTCTACCATCTGAAGACGTAACTTCACCCGGAAGTGCAGGCTTCGGGGGAAAGTTGTGACGATAATCTCTTTCTAGAGAGATTGAGCCGGCTCTTCCCTACTTAAAGTTACGTCAAATATACAAGTACAAGATGCTACATTCAAGATACGTCACTGGTAGCACAAAACGTTTTGACCAGGAGGCAAAACGTACCCAAAATCCCTCAGCCCATAAAACGGAGGAAAGGGTCCTGAAAGATATTGTTAATAGAAACGTTATCCCTACAGACAAAAATCAGAGGATACAACTGACGATTTACTATAGAACCAGAAAAACGGCCAGCCTACTCATGAGAAACTCTCCAGACACAAAGCAGAACGCTTTAAAAGAGACCAACGTCGTCTATGCCTTCAAATGCCCTCTTGGGGACTGTAAGCCTAAAAAAAAAAACAGTATATAGGCAAGACAACAACATCTCTTTCCAGGCGTTTAACGATGCATAAGCAACAGGGCTCCATTAAGGAACATATAATCTCTTCCCACAAACAAACCATCACCAGAGAAATCTTAGCAAGCAACACAGAAATCATCGATAGATACAGCGATAGCAGGCGGCTTGACGTCTGCGAGGCACTATACATCAAGAAGTCAACACTAGCAGTCAACAGCCAATTAATGCACAACTATATTCTACCCACTTCAAGACTCCGCTCCAATATACAAGCATCAAGAAATATGGACCAATAGGCTTTCTACAATTACTTCCATTCAATACCCATTGTTTCGTGTTCTGTCTTGTGTTTGAATTTAATACCCATTCAATACCCATTGTTTCGTGTTCTGTCTTGTGTTGGAATCTAATACCCATTGAATACCCTTTGTTGAAAGTTCGTTTTTCACCTCATCCACCTCACCCAAATGTAGATATAAACCTCGAAGATGTGAAAGCTCTATTCAGTTTCAGTTGTGTGTTTGTAAACTAAAGTCTTTGAAAATGTAATAAGTTTTACGAAACGCGCTCAAGTGTCGCGTCAGACTAGAAATAAAAATGAATTTTGGAGAATTGATCTTTGAATTACAATCAACAGTGAAAAGAAATGTAAGAAAGATGGAGAAAATTCGTGTTGGAGTTATTAATCTTACTTTTTCGGTCATATTTAATAATATATGTCTACAGGAAAGACTGCTACCAAAATATACTAATATATATATATATATATATATATATATATATATATATATATATATATATATATATATATATATATATATATATATATATATATATATATATATATATATATATATATATACATATATATATATATTTATATAAATATATTTATATATATATTTATATATATATATTTATATATATATAAATATATATATATATATATATATATATATATATATATATATTTATATAAATATATTTATTTATATATTTATATATATATATATAAATATATATATTATGCAATTATAGGGACCCACAGCCTCAGAGAAGGGAACACAGAGCATTTAGGGGAAAAACTTGCCATTTAACTCTGAATACGTAAGAGTGTTCGCTTCTCCTATCACCCCCCTTTTTTATGGTGTATACTTTATTATGCAAGGTTATACAGTTACATATATGATTTTATACCAAAAATGAACATTAAGAGGACATAAAAGAAAGTTCGCTTCCTAGAGGCTGTAGATTTCCTTGAACTCCTCCGACTTCGGGCATGAACCGAGGATGCAGCGAGCATTCCCCCTCTGGATCGCGACCCTGAGGTGCTGAAAGAGAAAACTTGCCGCTCTAGGGTCTCTTGTGGTGTCAATGAGCTTGGAACCAAGATCCTTAAGAAACCTTCTTGCACTCTCTCCCCATGAGCCTAGGGTCTGAAACCCTATTGGAACGAAGTTGTACCGATGATCTAATTGCCTATACTTGGCTGACTTGTCTCTTTCTCTGTGTGTCGCAGCGGCTCTGATGTGCCGGCAGAGAGGTTGGTGTATGTGGTTGCCAGGGTGGAAACGCAAGTATAGTTCCATGCCAACTGTCTGCCACCCTTCCACGGACGCAGTGTGATTCCGTCTGGTCGGCCAGCAAAGCTAACAGAGTCACTGTTCAGTAGGTTGCGGGGCTCTCACTCCGCTGGACACTGAGCAGAGGCAAGGCTTCTTTTAATAACGTCATTGACTTCGTCGAGTCTAGTGTGCCAACCACCAGGTCTTCCACAGTGCAGGCTATGCAATCCATATTCGTCAGTATCTGTCTCGCTACAAATACACCTATGAACAGTGTGGATAGGGGCAGCAAGACGGAGAGCAACTGCAATACAGAGCTCCTGTGGATCAAGACGTGTGCCTGTCGCAGACATTGGGACTGCCAAAAGGAAGTCCCCTGCATGGGGAGCCTGCACAGCTGTGAGGCGTGCACGATCATTGGGGGTTGTTGCTGCCTCCAGCAAAGGTATCGCTTATTTGTCTACAATGGGGCTGTTCCAACTGGATTGTTTCTTGGCTTTCGGCATGGCTGGTCTGAGTGCTGGGTCTGCCATGGCACCCCATTTCGTGTCGCATTCCGTGTAGTGGGGGTCCTGTATCCCCGCTACATCACTCAGGGTGTCAGGTAGAATTTCCTTAACCAAGTCATCTGTTGCTAAAGAGGAAGACAGGAAGGCTGGGACAGCAATTTGAGTGGCGGTGCGGACACCCAAGCAATCGAGCCTAACAGGAAGAGTGGCTTGTTTCCACTGGCATTCGTTGAGGGAGAGGTTAACAACTTTTTCCAGCATGGTCTTCAGTAAGAGGTCATAATCTTCAAGCTTTCGGTTGTCGTAAGATGGGGCACACCTCAGAAAGTAGGTTTGCCTTGGAACGGATAGTCATTTGGTGAGGAGATAAAACGCATCAGGGGCATCGATGTCACCTATTCTGTCTTCCATCCTCCTAAGGTCTGCGATTTTCTTGTCAAGGATCTCCTCAATGGCGTTAGACCCGAGGGGGGCTCTAAGGAGGGTGCTGTTCTCGGCCCTAATGACATGGGCTCCAGGCAAGGCAGACCTTATTCTAGCAACGATGTCTGGGTTGGAGGAGACTACTTCACACTTGGAAGGGTTCAGGACGAGACCCCAGGCTTACTTACTTCTTGCTCCCTTATTTTCCTGATATCTGCCACGAGGTGGTCTATGGTGCCAGCTATAGTGCCATCATCCAAAAACCAGATGTTGAACTCGCTGGACAAGCTTTCGGTGATTTCTTTTAAGACTAAGCAGAAAAGAAGGGAAGCAAGAGGATCACCTTGCTGAACACCTTCACATGATCTGATTTCATGTTCACCAAAGAGCAGTTTTGACTCACCACTGTAGCACGATAGTGTGAACGGGTAGAGGGGCCGGAAATGGCGATGTACGGCACATAGTACTGCATCTCTTCTGACCATGTTGAAGGCATTCTTAAAGTCCAGTTTGAGCAGGGCCTTTCCATCAGAAATGCTGGTGATGTATGCTCGTGCTGCATGGGCAGCCGCTTCACAGCCTTGGGGGATTCCAAATCCTAGCTGGATTGGTTTCAGAAATTCAGCCGCTTGCTGTTATATATCATACCGCTCAGGTATATCACCAGCCAGGCACATGTTGACGAACCTTGTGAGTTCCATAAGAAGATCTTGTGCAGCATCACCAACCGCAGGATTTAACATTTGCTTGATATGTTGAGGTTTTAACCCTGTAAAGCCGCTTGCTGACCCAGGTGGAAAAGTAAGGGCTGCTTTGTAGACCTCAGATTCACCAACGGTTAATGGGTCTGAAATGGTGTCGGCTGATGGTGGAACGATGTTGTCGCCTTGAGGGGCTCTGGGTGGGTGCTTGCTCTGCAGGGCCCGTGCTGTGGCTGAGTTTCGAGAAGCAATTTTCTCGTCACTGGTGAGGACTCTAATAACACTTGCGGTATTTCCCTCTTCAATTTTCTTGGTGATTTGTGCTCTGATTTTGTACGTTTCCGGTATGTTGTTGTTACCTTTTCTGCGGTGCATGTGTTTTGCTCGGATGTGAAACCGACTACATCAAATGTGCGAAGTCGGCTGACACCTAAAGCCTCATCCACCGGCTGACACCAGAACCACCTTCCAGTAAGAAGTCTTGGTACAGTTACGATAAAGTGAGTACAGATCAAGCGAGCTCACAATTGTATTGTAAGTATTGCAAACTCTATGGACATACCATAGATAGATATGGGAAGGCTCAATACAAAAGCAATGAATCTACTAAACCCAAACACACTTCTCCTAAGTCCGGTAAGCCTGTGATGAATGTTGGTGTTCCTGTTAATGATCTTTCTCTCTTCAGTAAACACCTGTATCCTGGAACTGTCTTTACCAACAGTACAGATTCGGAGGGACGTTTCAAACTGAAGATCTTGAGGGACACAGCGGCTCTTCAGTCCATAATATTGAAATCAGCTGTGCCTAACATCACCTACACCGGGGAAGCCGTCCTTATCACTGACCTCACTGCTACCACTCCATATCCACTTGCCAGAGTCCACCTGGATTGTCCCTTCGTGACCGGTGAAGTCCAAGTCGCCACCAGGGAAAAGCCTTTTCCCATGCCTGGAGTGCAACTTCTCCTGGGCAACGACTTGGCAGAAGATCTGCAACCGTCCAACCTGAGCATCACGGACAAACCCCAGGTGTGTACCTCTGTAATGGATAATCCCATCTTTGAATATGTTCCAGTAGAGGTCCAAGAAAGTGATGAAGTTTCTCCTCCGGTTTTGGTGACCACCAGTGCACACGCTGCACGGCCGCAACCAGCTGATTCTACTGCTACCACTGTCCCTCAAGACCCTCAAAATCTACCACCGAATCTTACTTGTTTGGAGTTCCGTAAGTTACAGAGGGAAGATCAATCATTAACACCATTATTCTTCCAGGCTGAGACTCAACCTGACAGTATCCCTGGGTTCTTCCTAGAGAATGAGTTGCTCTACCGCAGATACAGACCCAGTAAGCTGAAGAAGGATGACGATTGGGCCAATGTCGAACAACTAGTGATTCCCACCAGTATACGGCCCGATATTCTACACCTGGCTCACGGAGCTCTTTCTCACTATGGTTTTAACAAAACCTACCACGGAATCAGACAAGACTACTACTGGCCAGGTATGGCAAATGACGTCAAAAAGAACGTGCAACAGTGTCATACATGTCAGATGGCAGGTAAACCTAACATCTCTATTCCCCAGGCTCCATTAAATCCCATCCAGGTTCCTGTGGAACCTTTCCACAGACTCATCATAGACTGTGTAAACTTTTACATTCCCCTGAAGGCTCTGAAAGAGAAAACTGGCAGCTCTAAGGTCTCTAGTTGTTTCGATTAGTTTAGATCCCACCACCTTCATAAAGCTTCAAAAAGCTAGCAGCACTTTTACCCCAGACATCAAGTGTCTCTGAGGCCATGGGGACAAAATTGTAGTGGTGTTCAAGATCACTGTATTTATGTGACATGGCTGCTCCTCGGTGATTGGCAGCTCCTCCTGCTTGTGTAGCTCTGAAGTCAACATAGGTGTTGGCTAAAGTTGAAACGCAACTGTAGTCCCACTTCAACTGTCTATTATTCTTCCAGGGGTTCACAGTGATTCCGTCTGGGCGACCGACAGGCTCATCAGAGTTGCGGGACATTAGGTAATGGGGCTCTCTCTCTGCTGGATATATATATATATATATATATATATATATATATATATATATATATATATATATATATATATATATATATATATATATATATATATATATATTGTGACGGTAACGCGTTGGTGTTCGGCTGTTCAAAGCTAGGGGTATGGCCTCGTCACATAGAATAAAAAAAAATAGAAAATCTGGAACTTCGTCTGTGGTAAGGTAAGGAGAAGACCCACAAAACACAAGTAAATTTTAACAATGCAATTTTAATTACGTTAGTAAAACAAAACATGAATAAAATGGACATACAAATTCGTATAATAAAATCAATCAATCAAAATAATAAGAATAATTAAATGACAAAATGAAAAGTTACGTTAAGACAAGTGAGCAATAACAAGCTGTGCAATATACAATAAAATGAGAGGTGCAGGAATATTGGCTTTAAGCTATCACCTCTCTTAGTACACGTAAGCCACAGCTCAGTCTACCAAGCAGACGTGTTAACCGTATGAAAGCACTGAATATTCTGAAGACTGAGGTCGTGGCGGCCCCAGACATCAAGTAGTATGGTGGGTGGAGTGCAGTTGCAGCCGGACCCGCAGCCAATCAGCGAGGAGCAGGCGACAAGACAGGTAGTTTGGCGGTTTGAGGTGGAGCAGGTGTTCCTGGCTGCATACGTTTTGCTCTCTGGCAAACCTTGGAGATGTTGTTGTCGTTGTTGAATATTTCTTCCATATTAGTTTTGTATAGATTTGTAGCGACGTATTTGGAGGGAAGAGCAGGCTCAATCTCTTGAAGGAGATTATCGTCACAACTCTCCCCCGAAGACTGCGGTTCTGGAAGAAGTACGTCGTTATATGGTGGAGTAATAGATGGAGTCGCTTCTACTTCATAAACTCTGGAGAGATCATGGGCTAAGATGTTGTCGGAATCTTGGTATAGCGTGTCTCCAGGTTGAATTTCTGCAGTTATCAAGCCCATAGTAGAAGACGTTGAGATGAGAAGTGGGCGTGCTGCAGGAGGTGTAGGGTGGTGTGGTCTGTGTTGATGGTAGACCAAGCACTTTTCAGGTGTGGAGTGAAGTGCTGGAGCTTCAGGATGATGAAGAGTAGCTCCTTGCCAATTGTTCCGTAGTTCCTTGTAGCAGTAGTCGCTGACAGGTGTATTCTCCTCGCCTCGTTGCTGCATCACGACACCAACGTCGGTACCACTGGCGTCGACATGGAGGATGAAGGGCTTATCTGACGAGGTGAGAGTGGAATTAGAATATGGCAAAGGAGCATGATTATTATCCTGAAAGTATTTGGGAAGATCATTAAGGATTTCGGAATTAGAAAGCGCTGACTCCTTGTCAGTGCTTTTGGGAGGAGAAGCTGGGAAGGTCTCACTGTGGATGTAGGGTTCTGTGAAGGTAGAACAGTTAATCAGGACAGTGGGAGGAGTACCATTATATTGCTTCAGGAGGTTGATGTGGCACAGCTGGGTCTTCCGCCGCCTATCTGGAGTCTCTATAACGTAGTTGTTGTTGTTTCTGCACTCTTTGACGCGGTAGGGTCCTGAAAACCTGTTTTGTAAAGGTGAACCTGGGATAGGGAAGTATGCTAGGACGAAGTCTCCCGGCTTAAATTTTCTTACTTTGCTGGTCTGGTCGTAATGAGTCTTCATCCTCTCTTGGGCTATCAATAGATTATCATGGGCAAAACGGTGGACTCTCTCTAGAATGTGTTGAAGGTTTTGAAGAAACTGGGGCACATTCTGATGCTCACTGAAGGTGGCATCTCGGAGAGAGTCTTTGAAAGCCTTAAGGGGAGTACGGCACTTACGGCCGTAGAGCATCTCATAAGGAGATACTCCTAGGGACTCATTGGGGAGACTTCTGTAAATACACATTATAAGGTCGATTTGCTTATCCCAATCCTTAGAGGTTTCACTACAAAACTTTTTCAAGAGTGCTTTGATAGTCTGATGACTACGTTCAAGAGAACCCTGTGAAGCAGGATGATAGGGGCTGGACAATACCTGTTTGATGTTGAACTCCTCCAGTGTCCTTTTGAAGAGATCACTGGTGAAGTTGGTACCACAGTCACTTTGAATCTCCCTGGGAAATCCGTATTGAGTGAAGATCTTCAATAGATGTTTTATAACCGTAGCAGCCGTTATGTTCTTCACTGGAACTGCTATGGGAAATCTGGTGGTAGGACACAGGATGGTTAAGATATAGGCGTTACCTGAACTGGTCCGAGGTAAAGGACCAACACAGTCTATTATGAGTCTGTGGAAAGGTTCCACAGGAACCTGTATGGGAATCAGTGGCGCTCTGGGAATGGAGATGTTCGGTTTGCCTGCCATCTGACATGTATGACACTGTTTTACGTACTGTTTGACGCTATTTACCATACCTGGCCAGTAGTAGTCTTGACGAATTCCATGGTAAGTCTTGTTGAAGCCGTAGTGGGAGAGTGCTCCGTGGGCCAGGTGTAGAATAGTGGGCCGCAGGCTGGTAGGAATCACAAGTTGTTCGATGTTGGCCCAATCGTCCTCCTCCTTCAGTTTACTGGGTCTATATCTGCGGTAGAGCAAGTCGTTCTCTAGGAAGAACCCAGGAATACTGTCGGGTTGAGTCTCAGCCTGGAAAAACAATGGTGTTAGAGTAAGATCTTCCCTCTGCAACTTACGGAACTCCAACTTGGTCAGATTCGGGGGTAGTTTCTGAGGGTCTTGAGGGACAGCGGTAGCAGTAGAGTCAGCTGGCTGTGGACGTGCGTCTTGTGCACGGGTGGTCACGAGAACCGGAGGAGAAACTTCATCACTCTCTTGAACCTCTGCTGGAACATACGCTAGAATAGGGTTACTTGGCACAGAGTTACACACCTGGGGTTTGTCCATGACAATCAGGTTGGTCGGTTGCAGGTCTTCTGCCAAGTCGTTGCCTAGGAGAAGTTGCACTCCAGGCATGGGAAAAGGCTTTTCCCTGACGGCGACTTGGACTTCTCCGTTCACGTAGGGACAATCCAGGTGGACTCTGGCGAGAGGGTATGGAGTGGTAGCAGTGAGGTCAGTGATGAAGACAGTTTCTCCGGTGTAGACGATGTTGGGCACAGCCGACTTCAAGATGATCGATTGAAGAGCCGCTGTGTCCCTCAAGATCTTCAATTTGAAACGTCCCTCCGGATTTGAACCGTTGGCAGAGACAGTTCCAGTATACAGGTGGTTACTGAAAAGAGAAAGATCATTAGCATTAACACCAACATTCATCACAGGCTTACCGGACTTAGGAGGAGTTGGTTTGGGTTTCTGTGGGTCAGTGGTTCCCTTGTATTGAGACTTACCACACTTGTCTATGGTATGTCCATAGAGTCTACAATACTTGCAGTACAATTGCGAGCCAGCTTGATCGGGGCTCACTTTCTCGTAACTGTACCACGACTTCTTACTGGAGGATGGTTCGGGTGTCAGCCGGTGGATGAGGCTGTAAGTGTCAGCCGACTTAGCACACTTCAGGTAGTCGGTTTCTTCTTTATCTGCTAAGTGGAGACGGACAGGAGGCGGCACACGCCTCAAGAATTCTTCAACTAGCATCAGGTTGACGAGTTCTGTAAAAGTAGAGACATGTGCTGCTTCCAGCCATTTCATGAAATATCTCCGTTTTGTGTTAGCAAACTCGAGGAAGGTAGTGGTACTTGCCTTCAGGTGGTCACGGAATTTCCTTCTATAACTTTCAGTAGAGAGGAGGTAGGCGTCCAACACTGCTTGTTTCAGAGTCTGGTAGTCATTCTCAGACGCCAAAGTACTGAGTGTGACTGCAGCTCTACCTGTAAGATGGACTCTGAGAAGTGTGGCCCATTGGTCGACAGGCCAACTGAGTTGATTAGCAAGGGTTTCAAAGGTGGTGAAAAACACATCAACTTCTGCTTCTACAAAGGATGGCATTAACTTACTTGCATGTGATATATTAAAACTGACGGGAAGATTGGCAGTAGCTTGCTGGCGTTGAGCGAGGTGTGAAGTTTCCAACGTGTATTCTCGTTGACGACACTCTAGACCCAGAGTTGCTTGTTGCTTGTCATGTTCGCGTTGCATCTCCAACTCGCGTTGTTTGGTTTCAAGCTGTACGCGTTCCCGCTCCTGGAGCATTGCAACCTCACGTTCCTGGAGGGCGAGTTCACGTTCCTTGAGGGCGATTTCTCGTTCGTGTTCTTCCTTCCTCAAGGCAGCCTCACGTTCTTGTTCTTCCCTTCGTATGGCAGCAGCTCAATCTTGTTGTTCGATGGCTTCCCTTTGCTGCTCTCGTTCAATCTTGGCCAGCTCTATTTTAAGTTTCATCGTTGCCAAATCAGTTTTATCTGCAATATAGTAAGTTTCATGAGTTTCAGAGTCTATCATACCTTGCTCTAAGAAATGATCCAGCAACAGGTTGTGTAGGTCATTTTTGTTGGCTTGGTAGGGAACTTCTAGGTGATACTCATGTGCAAGAGTTTTTACTTCAGTTCTCTTGGCACGACTTAAAGTCCCTATTTCACCTGCTGGATCTGCACGGAAAGCTTGGAGACGAAACATGGTGAAATTAGCAAATAAATGTAACACGAATATTCAGTTATAGTGAATGTCAGAAACAGGACAACGTGGCAACTGATACCTATCCTGTGGGATCTTTAACAATTAAAGTTAAGTATAAGATGTTAAATGATTAATTTAAATCAAGGGCGCAGGAAATCTTGTACCCGGTACTCATGTAAGAGGATAAGGGCAAGAAAATCCTACTAACAAATGAAACAGAGTTTCGAAAACAAATGAAACAGTTAATTGCCTCAAAAGTAAAATTGGTAGTCCAAGGATGTAGGCATACCTTGCCGAGTCTCTATAGGACATAAAGCAAGTTTTTCCTACTGAAATTAATATGACACTTACAGAATTAGCGAACTTTTGTGCTCTGAAAAAGTAAGCTAATTCCCTACCGTTGTATGTATCATCATCTCTGACTGACGTGTAGGGGTGCGAGGTGTCAACTGGTGACGAGAACTGCTGCTGAGGTCCCAATTCAGCAACTAAAGTTCGAGCTAGAGGAACTATGGCCCTCTTTGTCCTCCTACAGTCAGATTGCAGAAGATTGGGTGCACTTGACCCGGGGCAGACCACAGTACCAGGGTACCAATATGATGATTGTCAAAAATGAGAAATATCCAAGGGACAAAGATGGTAAACACGAGTAATAACACGGAGGGAGAGATGACCAATTAAGAGTATGACTGAGGCCTACAGTCACCACGTAATCCAAAGTTGTCTCACCTTCACCATATGTTACTCTCGTAATGCACAATACACCGCACCATATAAAAAATGAAATTGAATATGAAAAATAGTAAAAGCTACGTTAACAAAGTTAAATACGCTTACCATTAATTACCACTTGGCACCAGTACCTGAGTGAAGATCTCCCGGACAGGCCCCCATATAATATGTGACGGTAACGCGTTGGTGTTCGGCTGTTCAAAGCTAGGGGTATGGCCTCGTCACATTGAATAAAAAAAATAGAAAATCTGGAACTTTGTCTGTGGTAAGGTAAGGAGAAGACACACAAAACACAAGTAAATTTTAACAATGCAATTTTAATTACGTTAGTAAAACAAAACATGAATAAAATGGACATACAAATTCGTATAATAAAATCAATCAATCAAAATAATAAGAATAATTAAATGACAAAATGAAAAGTTACGTTAAGACAAGTGAGCAATAACAAGCTGTGCAATATACAATAAAATGAGAGGTGCAGGAATATTGGCTTTAAGCTATCACCTCTCTTAGTACACGTAAGCCACAGCTCAGTCTACCAAGCAGACATGTCAACCGTATGAAAGCACTGAATATTCTGAAGACTGAGGTCGTGGCGGCCCCAGACATCAAGTAGTATGGTGGGTGGAGTGCAGTTGCAGCCGGACCCGCAGCCAATCAGCGAGGAGCAGGCGACAAGACAGGTAGTTTGGCGGTTTGAGGTGGAGCAGGTGTTCCTGGCTGCATACGTTTTGCTCTCTGGCAAACCTTGGAGATGTTGTTGTCGTTGTTGAATATTTCTTCCATATTAGTTTTGTATAGATTTGTAGCGACGTATTTGGAGGGAAGAGCAGGCTCAATCTCTTGAAGGAGATTATCGTCACAATATATATATATATATATATATATATATATATATATATATATATATATATATATATATATATATATATATATATATGTATATATATATATATATATATATATATATATATATATATATATATATATATATATATATATATAACTGAAAACTCACACCCCAGAAGTGAATCGAACCCATACTGCAAGGAGCAACGCAACTGGTATCTACAGGACGCCTTAATCCGCTTGAACATCATGACCGGACATAAGAAAGTGATAGCCGAAGCTATTTGAACCACTTCCTCGCCGGCACTCGGATGGTAATCTTGGGCATAGCATTTTATCAAACCACCTCATTCTTTGGGGCACACGTGAGGAACACAAATGCAAACAAGCCTGAATGGTCCCCAGGACTATATGCAACTGAAAACTCACACCCCAGAAGTGACTCGAACCCCTACTGCCAGGAGCAACGCTACTGGTATTTACAGGACGCCTTAATCCACTTGACCATCACGACCAGACATAAGGAAGTGATAGCTGAAGCTATTTGAATACTTCAACGGTACTAACCAAAATCTTATAAAAAACTCAAATATTAAATAAAATTAAATACCAAAAAATGTATTATATATCCTAAATAAGAGATTATATTAATGTACAATGTTAAGACTTGAAATAAGTAAGAAAGGGCAAAGACATGGTAAACTAAACAAAATTAAACTACCAAAATAAACTAAAAATCAAATTACAGGGCCTACTGTGCACTATACAGTGTACAATTGAACAGCTGAAAGGTTGCTATTTAACAGAGGCCGCAGCTCCTTTATATATAAGGATTCCATTACTCTCAAATCTGACTACCCATTCATACAAGTGTCCAGAATTTTAAAATCAGATTCCAGCAGAGAATGATTAAACTCATAACAATGGTTTCTAATCTCCGAAAATGCTGGTTGTCATATTGAGAAATTTAGAGAGTATCTTAATGCACAACATAGTAATACACAGTTTACTGCGGAGTGTGAAGTTGATAATTCATTGTCGTTTCTTGATGTAAAAGTGAATAACCTCAATGGGTTCAACACTAATGTTTTTAGGAAACCAACCTTTACTGGTTTAGGTTTAAATTTTAATTCCTTTGTTCCTGATATTTTTAAGAAAAATGCAATTAACACTCTACTGAATAGGGCCTTAGTTTTATGTTCTAATTGGAATAACTTTGATCAGGAAATTAATTTTCTTGTGAAATTTTTTTCAAATAATGGTTATCCTTTGCATATGGTTTATACCTTTATAAGGAATTTCTTAAATAAGAAGTTTCACCCATCGTGTAGGATTACTACAGTAGAAAGGGATCTTAAATATATTAAATTACCATTTTATGGCAGTATTAGCTTTTCTGTAAGGAGTCGTTTGAGGAGACTGTTGCAGCAGTGTTATCCTCAAGTAGACTTTAGATTTATTTTTACAACACAAATACCATAGGCTCTTATTTTAAATTTAAAGATAAAGTGCCTACCCCCTTGTGCTCAAATGTCGTATATATGTATAATTGTTCCAGCTGTAGTGCTGGATATATCGGGAGTTCCATTCGGAACTTTAAGATTAGGATACTTGAGCACCGGGGATTATCTTTTAGGACTGGATTACCATTGTCTAAACCAGCATTTTCGGAGATTAGAAACCATTGTTATGAGTTTGATCATTCTCTGCTGGAATCTGATTTTAAAATTCTGGACACTTGTATGAATGGCCAGTCAGATTTGAGAGTAATGGAATCCTTATATATAAGGAGCTGCGGCCTCTGTTAAATAGCAACCTTTCAGCTGTTCAATTGTACACTGTATAGTGCACAGTAGGCCCTGTAATTTGATTTTTAGTTTATTTTGGTAGTTTAATTTTGTTTAGTTTACCATGTCTTTGCCCTTTCTTACTTATTTCAAGTCTTAACATTGTACATTAATATAATCTCTTATTTAGGATATATAATACATTTTTTGGTATTTAATTTTATTTAATATTTGAGTTTTTTATAAGATTTTGGTTAGTACTTTATAATTGTCGTTTATTTTGTTTGTATTTTACATACATTTTTTGTAGATTTGTTGTCATTATATTATTATTTGTTATAGTGTTTAGTATCTATGTGTTAGGTATCAAGTTTCACTTTTGATCACTTCACGTAAGTTTAATAGAATGGTTTGTTTTAGTAGTTATAAATTTCAACTTGTAGTTTAATGATTTTAAATTAGTTTTAATATATGTGACAGTTAATATGTTTTATTTGTATTGATCACTTTAAGTGCGCTTAAGTGTTTTGTTTTTTAAGCATTTTCCTTTCTTTGATAGGTAATTATATTCAATATGAGTTCTTTGTTTACCAGCTATTTGATTGTGATTTCTGTTTTTTCTTTTAGATCTGATGATGAATACGAGAAGTATTCGAAACGTTATGCATTTTAAAGTAAAGATTCTGATACAAGATGTTCAGTTTATCCCTGGTTTTCCTAAAACCAGGGATAAAGGGATGGTAATTGAAGAATCAGTTCTATAAAATTCATTTTTATTTCTAGTCTGACGTGACACTTGAACGCTTTTCATATTAACTTATTACATTTTCAAAGTCTTTAGTTTGCACACACCCAACTATAACCTGCAAACACTAAACAGATTTCTTACTATGCTATAATTCAAACGGCTTTTCATTTTATATACCTGCATTTGGGAGAGGTGATTTGATACAACAGTTTTGGATGAGGTGAAAACAATCTTTCAACACAAGATAGAACACGAAACAATGGGTATAATATTGGGTATATTAAGGGAAGAATGGAAGTAAATGCAAAGGGCCTATTGGCCCATATATCATGATGCTTTTATATTGGTGCGGAGTCTTGAAGTTTGTAGAATATAGTTGTGAATTTATTGGCTGTTGATTGCTGGTGTTGACTTCTTAATGCGTAGTGCCTCGCAGATATCAAGCGGCCTGCTATCACTGTATCTATCGATGATTTCTGTGTTTTTTGTTAAGACTTCTCTGGTGATGGTCTGGTTGTGGGAAGAGATTATATGTTCCTTAATGGAGCCCTGTTGCTTATGCATCATTAATCGCCTGGAAAGAGATGTTGTTGTCTTGCCTATATACTGAGTTCTTTGAGGCTTACAGTCCCCAAGTGGGTATTTGAAGGCATAGACGACATTGGTCTCTTTCAAAGCGTCCTGCTTTGTGTCTGGAGAGTTTCTCATGAGTAGGTTGGCAGTTTTCTTCGTTTTATAGTAAATTGTATTTTCTGATTTTTGTCTGTAGGAATAATGTTTCTATTAACAATATCTTTCAGGACCCTTTCCTCCGTTTTATGAGCTGTGGAAAAGAAGTTCCTGTAAAATAGTCTAATAGAGGGTACAGGTGTTGTGTTTGTTGTCTCTTCAGAGGTTGCATGGCGTTTCACCTTCCTTCTTATGATGTCTTCAACGAAACCATTGGAGAAGCCGTTGTTGACTAGGCCCTGCCTTACCCTACAGAGTTCTTCATCGACTTGCTTCCATCCTGAGCTGTGGCTGAGAGCACGGTCGACATAAGCATTCACAACACTCCTCCAGTACCTATCTGGGCAGTCACTGTTGGCATTGAGGCACATTCCTATGTTGGTTTCCTTAATATAGACTGCAGTGTTGAAACCTCTGCTCCATTCCATGACTGTTACATCTAGAAAGGGCGGCTTCCCATCCTTCTCCATCTCGTAAATGAAACGCAACACAGAATTCCGCTCAAATGCCTCCTTCAGCTCCTGCCGATGTCTGACATCAGGTACCTGTGTAAAAATGTTGTCAACATTCCTGCAGTATATGGCCAGTTTCAAGTTCATGTCGACTAAGACTTTTTGTTTGATGGTACCCATGTAGAAGTTCGCAAACAAGACCCCTAGGGGATAATCCATGGCGACTCCATCTACTTGCTTACACATGTGCCCATCCGGGCTCAAGAAGGGTGCTTCTTTAATACAAGCTTGGAGTAGTTCCCTTAGAATGTTTTCTGGTATGTCAAGAGGAGTACAGGCCGGATCACGATACACTCTGTCCGCTATCATCCCGATTGTTTCATCCACAGGTACGTTGGTAAACAGTGATTTTACGTCCAACGAGGCTCTTATTCCTGAGGCTCTTGTTCCCCGAAGTCAACAAATTCCTTTGGAGACTTCAGGCTGAAGGTGCAAAGGACATAAGGAGTCAGCAAGCCGTTGAGTCGCTTCGCCAGTCTGTACGTAGGTGTGGGTATCTGGCTGATGATTGGCCGAAGTGGGTTTCCAGGCTTGTGTGTCTTGACATTTCCATACGCGTATCCAGGTGTGTATTCCCTAATAATCTTTGGCAGGTGGAGTCCGGATTTCTTGGCGTTCATAGTTTCGATCAATTTGTTGACCTTTGCTTTCAATTCGGCTGTAGTGTCCTTCGTTACCCTTTGGAATTTAGTTTGGTCAGAGAGTATGAGGTTCATTTTCGCCAGATATTCGTCTTTTTTAAGAATTACGTATATTGGCGACTTGTCACCTCTCCTGACGACTATCTCCTTGTTCTCACGAAGGCTCTTAACTGCCGCTTTGAGCTCGGGGGACAGTATGGTGCTTCTGTAGTTGCCTCGATTCTTTCCTCCTTCTGCGATAAGTTCTGCTTGTAAGGTGTCCTTGGTGGTGACCTTCTTTTGTGTCTCTGTTTCGAATATGTCGTCCAACAGGATTTCCAACTCCACTTTCCGGGCCATCTCACTTGGTCTCGACATAACGTGACAGTTTATACCCAGATTTAGGAGAGTGACTTGGTCCTCAGTGAGGTTGATTCCTGCAAGTTTCAGGAAGCCGTCTCTCGGTCGTGAAATTGCCATAGGTCCTCCATATAATGTTGTTAGTTTCTTGATTATCCTGGTTTCGGTGCTGAGGTGATGTCGATCTGTGAGGAAGTCGAGGTGTTGCTCAATGCGAGTACGGAGACTTTCGTCGATGTTGCTGTTTCTCCATTGGTTTATAGCATGTAGTAGTTGCATTTTGTTGTGTTTGATTTAATTTTCTGCCTTGTGTATCTGATTTCGAATCAGATCTTGGCGATATTTTATCTAGAAGGTTTGATTCCTTGCTGCTGGGTAATGCGATTTAATATTAGTATATTTTGCTAGCAGTTTTTCCGGTAGACATATATTATTAAATATGGCCGAAAAAGTAAGATTAATAATTCTAACACGAATTTTCTCAATATTTCTTATGTTTCTTTTCACTGTCGATGGTAATTGAAAAATCAGTTCTCCAAAATTAATTTTTATTTCTAGTCTATAGACGCATCAAAAAATATGGGCCAATAGGCCCTTTGCATTTTACTTCCATTCTTCCCTTTAACTTACCCAATATTATACCCATTGTTTCGTGTTCTATCTTGTGTTGAAAGTTTGTCTTCACCTCATCCAAAACTGTTGTAACATATCACCTCACCCAAATGCAGGTATATAAAATGAAAAGCCGTTTGAATTATAGCCACGGGAGAAATCTCCCGTCACGAAGGGTGGAGTCGCACCTCCACAGATCTCCAGTATCATCTATTGATACTGGAAATGGCTCAAAAGGGCCACCACTTATGGGCTATTCATGCCCAAGCCACCTTTTGGGTGACTTAATCTTCTCTCTCTCTCTCTCTCTCTCTCTCGAATTATAGCATAGTAAGAAATCTGTTCAGTGTTTGCAGGTTATAGTTGTGTGTGTGTAAACTAAAGTCTTTAATTAAAAATGTAATAAGTTATTACAAAACGAGTTCAAGTGTCGCGTCAGACTAGAAATAAAAATGAATTTTGGAGAACTGATTTTTCAATTACCACATACAGTGAAAAGAAACATAAGAAATATTGAGAAAATTCGTGATAGAATTATTAATCTTACTTCTTTGGTCATATTTATATATATATATATATATATATATATATATATATATAATAAATATATATATATATATATAAATAAATATATATATATATATAAATATATAAATACATATATATATATATATATATATATATAAATATATATATATATATATATATATATATATATATATATATATATATATATATATATATATTTAATGTGTGTATATTTATCTAGCTTTATTTGAAATTGTTATTACATAAAAAAATTTACAATAATGATAACATGCAAGGTACAAAGCTACTTGTCAGAAATTGTATAGCTCCACCATCTCTTCATATGATGGGCAGGAACTATGGATGCAGTGAGCATTTCCTCTCTGAATTTCCACACTAAGGGGTCATAATACGAAAAAATTCGGTGGAAATTGTAAAATTATGAACTTTTTAAAAAAATACTACGTAGTTCTGGCAACACTGTCGTGAAAACCGAATAATTTTACGGTACAAATTGATGTATTTATTGTATATTTGCTGTCGTAATTGTGCAGAATCTGGTGCCCTGCGGCTCGGGCGCAAAGAAGGTATTGCGTCGTATGTTCTAAATGTCAATTTTTTCTGTAATACGTCGTAAATAACGTCGTATATATATATATATATATATATATATATATATATATATATATATATATATATATATAACTGAAAACTCACACCCCAGAAGTGACTCGAACCCATACTCCCAGGAGCAACGCAACTGGTATGTACAAGACGCCTTAATCCACTTGACCATCACGACCGGACATAATGAGGTGATAGCCGAAGCTATCAGTTGCATATTGTCCTGGGGACCATTCAGGCTTGTTCGCATTTGTGTTCCTCACGTGTGCCCCAAAGAATGAGGTGATTTGGTAAAATGCTATGCCCGAAGCTTTCAGTTGAATATTGTCCTGGGGATCATTCAGGCTTGTTCGCATTTGTGTTCCTCACGTGTGCCCCAAAGAATGAGGTGATTTGGTAAAATGCTATGCCCAAGATTACCATCCGAGTGCCGGCGGTGGGGTGGTTCAAATAGCTTCGGCTATCACCTCATTATGTCCGGTCGTGATGGTCAAGTGGATTAAGGCGTCTTGTACATACCAGTTGCGTTGCTCCTGGGAGTATGGGTTCGAGTCACTTCTGGGGTGTGAGTTTTCAGTTATATATATATATATATATATATATATATATATATATATATATATATATATATATATATATATATATATATTTATATATATATTTATATATATATTTATATATATATTTATATATATATATATATATATATAAATATATATATATAAATATATATATAAATATATATTGTGACGATAATCTCCTTCAAGAGATTGAGCCTGCTCTTCCCTCCAAAAATACGTCGCAACAAATATATATATCTACTATGGAAGAAATGTCCAACAACGACAACAACACCAGCAAGGTTTGCCAGAGCGCAAAACGTATGCAACCAAGAACACCTGCTCAGACTCAAACCGCCAAACTACCTGTCTTGCTGCCGGCTCCTCTGATTGGTCGCCGGTCGGGCTGCAACTGCACTCCACCCCCCCATACTACTTGATGTCTGGGGCCGCCAAGACCTCAGTCCTCAGAATATTCAGTGCTTTCACAGTTAACACTTCTCCCTGCTAGACGTAAGCTTTGGCGTACGTGTACTGAGAGAGGTGATAGCTTAAAGCCAATATTCCAGCACCTCTCATTTACTTGTATATTGCACTTCTTGTTATTTTGTCTTAACGTAACTTTTCATTGTGTCATTTAATTATTCTTATTATTTTGATTGATTGATTTTATTATACGAATTTGTTTGTCCATTTTATTCATGTTTGTTTATTTAACGTAATTAAAATTCCATTGTTAAAATTTACTTGTGTTTTGTGTGTCTTCTCCTTACCTTACCACAGACGAAGTTCCAGATTTTCTATTTTTTTTTAATACTATGTGACGAGGCCATACCCCTAGCTTTGAACAGCCGAACACCAACGCGTTACCGTCACATATTATATGGGGGCCTGTCCTAGGAGCTTCACTCAGGTACTGGTGCCAAGTGGTAATTTATGGTAAGCGTATTTAACTTTGTTAACGTAGCTTTTACTATTTTTCATATTCAATTTCATTTTTTATATGGTGCGGTGTATTGTGCATTACGAGAGTAACATATGGTGAAGGTGAGACAACTTTGGATTACGTGGTGACTGTAGGCCGCAGTCATACTCTTAATTGGTCATCTCTCCCTCCATGTTATTACTCGTGTTTACCATCTTTGTCCCTTGGATATTTCTCATTTTAGACAGATCATCATATTGGTACCCTGGTACTGTGGTCTGCCCCGGGTCAAGAGTACCCAATCTTCTGCAATCTGACTGTAGGAGGACAAAGTGGGCCATAGTTCCTCTAGCTCGAACTTTAGTTGCTGAATTGGGACCTCGGCAGCAGTTCTCGTCACCAGTTGACACCTCGCACCCCTACACGTCAGTCAGAGATGATGATACATACAACGGTAGGGAATTAGCTTACTTTTTCAGAGCACAAAAGTTCGCTAATTCTGGAAGAATCATATTAAATTCAGTAGGAAAAACTTGCTTTATGTCCTATAGAGACTTGGCAAGGTATGCCTACATCCTTGGACTACCAATTTTACTTTTGAGGCAATTAACTGTTTCATTTGTTTTCGAAACTCTGTTTCATTTGTTAGTAGGATTTTCTTGCCCTTATCCTCTTACATGAGTACCGGGTACAAGATTTCCTGCGCCCTTGATTTAATTTAATCATTTAACATCTTTTACTTAACTTTAATTGTTAAAGATCTCACAGGATAGGTATCAGTTGCCACGTTGTCCTGTTTCTGACATTCACTATTGAATATTCGTGTACCTTTATTTGCTAATTTCACCATGTTTCGTCTCCAAGCTTTCCGTGCAAATCCAGCAGGTGAAATATTGACTTTAAGTCGTGCCAAGAGGACTGAATTACAAACTCTTGCACATGAGTATCAACTAGAAGTTCCCTACCAAGCCAACAAAAATGACCTACACAACCTGTTGCTGGATTACTATTTAGAGCAAGGTAAGATCGACTCTGAAACTCATGAAACTTACTATATTGCAGATAAAACTGACTTGGCAACGATGAAACTTAAACTAGAGCTGGCCAAGATTGAACGTGAGCAGCAAAGAGAAGCAGCTGCCATACGAAGGGAAGAACAAGAACGTGAGGCTGCCTTAAGAAGGGAAGAAATCACCCTCAGGGAACGTGAAACTGCCTTGAGGAAGGAAGAACAAGAACGAGAAATCACCCTCAGGGAACATGAAGATACCTTGAGGAGAGAAGAACACGAACGTGAGGTCGCATTACTCCGTGAACGTGAACGAGTACAGCTTGAAACCAAACAACGCGAGTTGGAGATGCAACGCGAACATGACAAGCAACAAGCGACTCTGGCTCTTGAGTGTCGTCAACGCGAAATCGCCTTGGAAACTTCACACTTCACTCAACGCCAGCAAGCTACTGCCAATCTTCCCGTCAGTTTTAATATATCACATGCAAGTAAGTTAATGCCATCCTTTGTAGAAGCAGAAGTTGATGTGTTCTTTACCACCTTTGAAACCCTTGCTAATCAACTCAGTTGGCCTGTCGACCAATGGGCCACACTTCTCAGAGTCCTTCTTACAGGTAGAGCTGCAGTCACACTCAGTACTTTGGCGTCTGAGAATGACTACCACACTCTGAAACAAGCAGTGTTGGACGCCTACCTACTTTCCACCGAAAGTTATAGAAGGAAATTCCGTGACCACCTGAAGGCAAGTACCACTACCTTCCTCGAGTTTGCTAACACAAAACGGAGATATTTCATGAAATGGCTGGAAGCAGCACATGTCTCTACTTTTGCAGAACTCGTCAACCTGATGCTTGTTGAAGAATTCTTGAGACGTGTGCCGCCTCCTGTCCGCCTCTACTTAGCAGATAAAGAAGAAACCGACTACCTGAAGTGTGCTAAGTCGGCTGACACTTACAGCCTCATCCACCGGCTGACACCCGAACCATCCTCCAATAAGAAGTCGTGGTACAGTTACGAGAAAGTGAGCCCCGATCAAGCTGGTTCGCAACTCTACTGCAAGTATTGTAGACTCTATGGACATACCATAGACAAGTGTGGTAAGTCTCAATACAAGGGAACCACTGACCAACAAAAACCCAAACCAACTCCTCCTAAGTCCGGTAAGCCTGTGATGAATGTTGGTGTTAATGTTAATGATCTTTCTCTTTTCAGTAACCACCTGTATACTGGAACTGTCTCTGCCAACGGTTCAAATCCGGAGGGACGTTTCAAATTGAAGATCTTGAGGGACACAGCGGCTCTACAATCGATCATCTTGAAGTCGGCTGTGCCCAACATCACCTACACCGGAGAAACTGTCTTCATCACTGACCTCACTGCTACCACTCCATACCCTCTCGCCAGAGTCCACCTGGATTGTCCCTACGTGAACGGGGAAGTCCAAGTCGCCGTCAGGGAAAAGCCTTTTCCCATGCCTGGAGTGCAACTTCTCCTAGGCAACGACTTGGCAGAAGACCTGCAACCGACCAACCTGATCGTCATGGACAAACCCCAGGTGTGTAACTCTGTGCCAAGTAACCCTATTCTAGAGTATGTTCCAGCAGAGGTTCAAGAGAGTGATGAAGTTTCTCCTCCGGTTCTCGTGACCACCCGTGCACAAGCCGCACGTCCACAGCCAGCTGACTCTACTGCTACCGCTGTCCCTCAAGACCCTCAGAAACTCCCCCCGCATTTGACCAAGTTGGAGTTCCGTAAGTTGCAGAGGGAAGATCTTACTTTAACACCATTGTTTTTCCAGGCTGAGACTCCTGGGTTCTTCCTAGAGAACGACTTGCTCTACCGCAGATATAGACCCAGTAAACTGAAGGAGGAGGACGATTGGGCCAACAACGAACAACTTGTGATTCCTACCAGCCTGCGGCCCACTATTCTACACCTGGCCCACGGAGCGCTCTCCCACTACGGCTTCAACAAGACTTACCATGGAATTCGTCAAGACTACTACTGGCCAGGTATGGTAAATAACGTCAAACAGTACGTAAAACAGTGTCATACATGTCAGATGGCAGGCAAACCGAACATCTCCATTCCCAGAGCGCCACTGATTCCCATACAGGTGCCTGCGGAACCTTTCCACAGACTCATAATAGACTGTGTTGGTCCTTTACCTCGGACCAGTTCAGGTAACGCCTACATCCTAACCATCCTGTGTCCTACCACCAGATTTCCCATAGCAGTTCCAGTGAAGAACATCACGGCTGCTACGGTTATAAAACATCTATTGAAGATCTTCACTCAATACGGATTTCCCAGGGAGATTCAGAGCGACTGTGGTACCAACTTCACCAGTGATCTCTTCAAAAGGACACTGGAGGAGTTCAACATCAAACAGGTATTGTCCAGCCCCTATCATCCTGCTTCACAGGGTTCTCTTGAACGTAGTCATCAGACAATCAAAGCACTCTTGAAAAAGTTTTGTAGTGAAACCTCGAAGGATTGGGATAAGCAGATTGACCTTATAATGTGTATTTACAGAAGTCTCCCAAATGAGTCACTAGGAGTATCTCCTTATGAGATGCTCTACGGCCGTAAGTGCCGTACTCCCCTTAAGGCTTTCAAAGACTCTCTCCGAGATGCCACCTTCAGTGAGCATCAGAATGTGCCCCAGTTTCTTCAAAACCTTCAACACATTCTAGAGAGAGTCCACCGTTTTGCCCATGATAATCTATTGAAAGCCCAGGAGAGAATGAAGACTCATTACGACCAGACCAGCAAAGTAAGAAAATTCAAGCCGGAAGACTTCGTCCTTGCGTACTTCCCTATCCCAGGTTCACCTTTACAAAACAGGTTTTCAGGACCCTACTGCGTCAAAGAGTGCAGGAATAATAACAACTACGTAATAGAGACTCCAGATAGGCGGCGGAAGACCCAGCTGTGCCACGTCAACCTCCTGAAGCAATATAATGGTACTCCTCCCACTGTCCTAATTAACTGTTCTACCTTCACAGAACCCTACATCCACAGTGAGACCTTCCCAGCTTCTCCTCCCGAAAGCACTGACAAGGAGTCAGCGCTTTCTAATTCCGAAATCCTTAATGATCTTCCCAAATGCTTTCAGGATAATAATCGTGCTCCTTTGCCCTATTCTAATTCCACTCTCACCTCGTCAGATAAGCCCTTCATCCTCCATGTCGACGCCCGTGGTATCGACGTTGGTGGTGTCGTGATGCAGCAACGAGGCGAGGAGAATACACCTGTCAGCGACTACTGCTACAAGGAACTACGGAACAATTGGCAAGGAGCTACTCTTCATCATCCTGAAGCTCCAGCACTTCACTCCACACCTGAAAAGTGCTCGGTCCACCATCAACACGGACCACACCACCCTACACCTCCTGCAGCACGCCCACTTCTCATCTCAACGTCTTCTACTATGGGCTTGCTAACTGCAGAAATTCAACCTGGAGACACGCTATACCAAGATTCCGACAACATCTTAGCCAATGATCTCTCCAGAGTTTATGAAGTAGAAGCGACTCCATCTATTATTCCACCACATAACAACGTACTTCTTCCAGAACCGCAGGCTTCGGGGGAGAGTTGTGACGATAATCTCCTTCAAGAGATTGAGCCTGCTCTTCCCTCCAAAAATACGTCGCAACAAATATATATATCTACTATGGAAGAAATGTCCAACAACGACAACAACACCAGCAAGGTTTGCCAGAGCGCAAAACGTATGCAGCCAAGAACACCTGCTCAGACTCAAACCGCCAAACTACCTGTCTTGCTGCCGGCTCCTCTGATTGGTCGCCGGTCGGGCTGCAACTGCACTCCACCCCCCCATACAACATGATGTCTGGGGCCGCCACGACCTCAGTCCTCAGAATATTCAGTGCTTTCACAGTTAACACTTCTCCCTGCTAGACGTAAGCTTTGGCGTACGTGTACTGAGAGAGGTGATAGCTTAAAGCCAATATTCCAGCACCTCTCATTTACTTGTATATTGCACTTCTTGTTATTTTGTCTTAACGTAACTTTTCATTGTGTCATTTAATTATTCTTATTATTTTGATTGATTGATTTTATTATACGAATTTGTTTGTCCATTTTATTCATGTTTGTTTATTTAACGTAATTAAAATTCCATTGTTAAAATTTACTTGTGTTTTGTGTGTCTTCTCCTTACCTTACCACAGACGAAGTTCGAGATTTTCTATTTTTTTTTAATACTATGTGACGAGGCCATACCCCTAGCTTTGAACAGCCGAACACCAACGCGTTACCGTCACAATATATATATATATATATATATATATATATATATATATATATATATATATATATATATATATATATATGTCGTACCTAGTAGCCAGAACGTCTCACTCGGCCTACTATGCAAGGCCCGATTTGCCTAACAAGCCAAGTTTCCCTGAGTTAATATAGTTTCTCTATTTTTTTTCTTATGAAATGATAGAGCTACCCATTTCATTATGAGGTCAATTTTTTTTTATTGGAGTTAAAATTAACGTAGATATATGACCGAACTAACCAACCCTACCTAACCTAACCTAACCTATCTTTATAGGTTAGGTTATGTTAGGTAGCCAAAAAAGTTAGGTTTATTTTAGGTAGTCGAAAAACAATTAATTCATGAAAACTTCGCTTACTAGGCAAATCGGGCCTTGCATAGTAGGCTGAGAAGTGCGTTCTGGCTACTAGGTACGACTTATATATATATATATATATATATATATATATATATATATATATATATATATACATTTATATATACTTGGACTCCCACGATGCCCTCTACCTTCTCACAAAGTGCCTTACCTTGCCCAGGCTAACATACTTCTTAAGGTGTGCACCAACTTTTGGCAACCCACTTCTAAATCAATATGATGAGCTCCTCAGATCAATATTCAGGACGGCGCTCAACTTAGATTTAGATGACAATCAGTGGGACCAAGCAACACTACCAGTGAGATTTGGAGGGATAGGCATTCGAAAGGCAACTGAGGTAGCACTTCCAGCATTCTTATCCTCATGTACAGCAGCCAACGAATTGGTAGGGCAGATCCTACCAGAGCGTATGAGAGAGACAGCGGGAACTCATGATCAAACGTTCATTGAAGCAGCCAGACAATGGGACACCATTGCACACCCTCAACCCCGACCACAAGTCCCAAAAGACCACAAGCAGGCCCACTGGGATAGCCCCATAATGGAAAAGACTGTCACCGCAATGATTGACAACGCTGATGCTGAAAACAAAGCCTGCCTCCTAGCGGTAATAGCACCCCACGCTGGGGATTTTTTATTTGCTCTGCCCAATGCAGCCTTGGGAACTCGCCTCAGTCATGATGCTCTCTGCATTGGAGTTGCCCTTCGCCTTGCTGCCCCCATCCTCACCGAACATAGGTGCATCTGCGGAACTTCGATGGCAGACTAATATGGTCGTCATGGTCTGGTATGTCGTAAATCACAGGGTAAAATTGCAAGACATGAAGAAGTCAACGACATCATCAAGAGGAGCCTCGCCACAGCCCGCTGCCCGGCACAAAGAGAACCACACTTATCCAGACCTAACGACCCTCAGAAGCGCCCTGATGGGGTCACCTTGCTACCTTGGAAGGATGGTAAGCAAGTGGTATGGGACTACACGTGCACTGCCACACTGGCCAGTACCTACCTCCACTACAGCACACGTGAAAGCGGTGGTGCTGCTTCTTTCAGGGAATCGCAGAAAATTATTAAATACAGAGGTCTAGCACACTGCTACAGCTTTGTTCCGATCTGCTCGGAGACCCTCGGTTCGTGGGGAAAATTTGCATTGAAGTTCCTGAAGGAATTGGAGGACAAATTGATCAGCGCTACAAAAGACAAGAGAGCAAAAAGTTTCTTGTTCCAGCGCCTCAGTGTTGCGATTCAGAGGGGAAATGCCAGTTGCGTCTTGGGCACTAGTCCAACTTCAGAGGAATTCGAAGAAGTGTTTGACTTGCAACAATGATCGAACCCGTCTGTGACATTCATCAATGTTTCCCATTGTCGTGTTTTTCATGAGATCCATAACCTTCAAGCACCTTTTCGTATTATTATTTTTGTATCAACCCATGTATATCTTGTAATTATCAAATACATAATAAAGCACAAAAAATAAATTTTATATATATATATATATATATATATATATATATATATATATATATATGTGTGTGTGTGTCGTACCTAGTAGCCAGAACGCACTTCTCAGCCTACTATGCAAGGCCCGATTTGCCTAATAAGCCAAGTGTTCATGAATTATTATATTTTCACTATTTTGTTTCTTATGAAATGATAAAGCTACCCATTTCATTATGTATGAGGTCAATTTTTTTTATTGGAGTTAAAATTAACGTAGATATATGACCGAACCTAACCAACACTACCTAAGCTAACCTAACCTATCTTTATAGGTTAGGTTAGGTTAGGTAGCCGAAAATGTTAGGTTAGGTTAGGTTAGGTAGGTTAGGTAGTCGAAAAACAATTTATTCATGAAAACTTGGCTTCTTAGGCAAATTGGGCCTTGCATAGTAAGCTGAGAAGTGCGTTCTGGCTACTAGGTACGACATATATATATATATATATATATATATATATATTCCAAGTGCGAAATAACCTCCACCAACCAGCACATAATAGAGCAAATAAAGGTTGTTTTGCCTGACATTCATACAACCAACCCTGAGGACAGCACACTCCTAGGTGCTCCTCTTGGAAGGAATGCCATCGACGTGGTCCTTGGTAAGAAGATCACTGACCTGAAGAGGATGAACGAGACGATTGAAGACATCGATGCTCATGATGCACTTTACCTCATCACCAGATGCTTGTCCCTCCCCAGACTGACCTACTTTCTAAGATGTTCGGCATCTTTCAACAATATTAAATTAGAAGAGTACGACAGCTTGCTGAAATCAACACTAGAAAAAGCCCTCAATCTTTCCCTCAGCGACTCACAGTGGAAACAGGCCTCCCTTCTTGTCAGACTCGGGGGCCTTGGCGTGCGCACAGCAACACAAATTGCTGTACCAGCGTTCCTCTCCTCTTCAGTGGGGTCTGACAACTTGGTGAAGGAAATCCTACCTGAGCACCTAGTTCAACAGGCAGGGGTACATGATCACAGCTTCACAGACTGCACAACTAAATGGGTCTCTCTCGCAGGACCAGCACCCCAACCACCACCTTCTGAAGCCGATAAGCAATCCAGCTGGGATCGCCCCATTGCCGACCAAGAAGCTGCGACAACACCACATGACACTGCCCGACTTAGAGCTGTAGCAGCTCCCCATGCAGGTGGTTTCCTACTAGCAACCCCATTGTCAGCAACCAGGCACCCGTCTCACACCGCAGGCTCTCCGAATTGCCGTGGCTCTCCGCCTCGCTGCCCCAATCCACACCGAATACAGGTGTATTTGCGGCGAGGCAGAGGCCGACAGGTACGGACGGCATGGCCTTCTCTGCCAAAGGACAGGAGGATGGCATGCAAGACACGGCGAGGTCAATGACATTATTAAGAGAAGCCTTACCACAGCCGGTTGTCCAGCTGAGAGAGAGCCTTGTTACCTAATGTCCTATAACTCTGATGCGCCTGTCGGTCGCCCGGACGGAATCACGGTGAAACCCTGGAAGAATGGTAGACAGTTGGTGTGGGACTACACTTGCGTTTCAACTTTAGCCAATACCTATGTTGACTTCAGTGCTACACAAGCAGGAGGAGCTGCCAATCACCGGGAAGCGGCCAAGTCACGTAAATACAGAGACCTTGAGCACCACTACAATTTTGTCCCCATTGCCTCAGAGACACTTGGTGCCTGGGGTAAAAGTGCTGCTAGCTTTTTGAAGGAGTTGGGGTCTAAGCTAATCTAAACTAGAGACCCTAGAGCTGCCAGTTTTCTTTTTCAGCGCCTTAGTGTGGCAATCAAGAGAGGAAATGCTCACTGCATCCATGGTTCCTGCCCGCCATCTGAGGAGCTGTTCAACTTGTAACAAGCAGCCTTGTACCCTGCATGTAATCAATATTTTAACTTTTTTTGTGTAATGACATTTTCAAATAAAGTTAGATAAATATACACACATACCAAAAGAATAGGGGTGACAGAAGAAAATATCAAAGTGTTCAGTGAGGATCCACAAGGTCTTCTCTGAGTACTCTTTATTTTCTTCTCCGAGGCTATGGGTCCCTACACTTGCACCAGAGGTGGTCCCCTTTCTAGGTTATATATATATATATATATATATATATATATATATATATATATATATATATATATATATATATATATATATATATATATATATATATGTATATATATATATGTCGTACCTAGTAGCCAGAACGCACTTCTCGGCCTAGTATGCAAGGCCCGATTTGCCTAATAAGCCAAGTTTTCCTGAATTAATATATTTTCTCTAATTTTTTTCTTATGAAATGATAAAGCTACCCATTTCATTATGTATGAGGTCACTTTTTTTATTGGAGTTAAAATTAACGTAGATATATGACCGAACCTAACCAACCTTACCTAACCTAACCTAACCTAGTCTTTATAGGTTAGGTAAGGTTAGGTAGCAGAAAAAGTTAGGATAGGTTAGGTAGTCGAAAAGCAATTAATTCATGAAAACTTTGCTTATTAGGCAAATCGGGCCTTGCATAGTAGGCAGAGAAGTGCGTTCTGGCTACTAGGTACGACATATATATATATATATATATATATATATATATATATATATATATATATATATATATATATATATATTGTTATATATAACCGAGAAGGTATGATTAATAATTTTAACTCGAATTGTCTCAATATTTCCTATGTTTCTTCTCACTGTTGATGGTAATTGAAAAATCACTTCTCCAAAATTCATTTGTATTTCTTGTCTGACGCGATGCCTGAACACGTTTCGCAATTACCTATTACATTTTCAAAGACTTTACTTTACACACACAAATGTAACCTGTAAACACGCCATTTCGTTCCACATTTATTCTCGCATTGAGGTGAGGTGATATGGTACCCTCCAGCTCGTATCTTGTAACTCTATCATCATTACCTAGCCTCAGAACTTTACATTTATTAGCATTAAACTGCATCTGTCAATCCTTTGACCATTTCAAACCCCTATTTAGATCAACTTGAAGTGATAGTGAGTCTTCTTCCGTATTAATTTCCCTGCCGATTTTTGTATCATCAGCAAATTTGCAAATGTTGCTACTCAAACCTGAATCTAAATCATTTATATATATTATAAACAACAGAGGACGCAGGACAGAGCCATTGAGGCACTCCACTTACAACTATTTTCCCACTCTGACTTGACTCCATTTATACTAACTCTCTGTTTGCTTTGGTATAGCCATGCCCTAATCCAGCTTAATATAGCACCCCCAATACCATGAGCCTCTAGTCTTTTTAATCAGTCTTTCATGTGACGCTGTATCAAAAGCTTTGCTAAAGTCAAGGTACACAACATCACAATCCTTACCACTATCAACTGCCTCAACTATGCTAGAATAAAAAGATAATAAATTTGTTAATCATGAACGGCCATTTATAAAACCATGTTGCGACTTCAATTATTAATTTATGTTTTTCAAGATGAAAACGAATTAAAAGGTGGATTGGCTGGCATGAGTTTAGGAGAAGAAAGGCTCAGAGAATTACCTTGGATGTTGTACGATAGAAGAGAGAAGTGGACTCGCCAGGATAGATCACAGAAGTTTTTTTGTAGTGTTCTGTGTGAAAAGGACACCTGAGGTGTTATGTGTTGTACATATGTTATATGTGAACATAGTTAAGAAGTACGCGTGGTGATTATTTTTTTGTCTGTTGTTTAGCCCCATTCCCGTTGGATTGACTATTACTACCAGTTCTTAATAACTTACCTATGAACGTTGGAGCTGGTTTGAAGAGGCACTAAGGCCCATTAAAAAGTTTGAATGGAAAGAACCTGATTACCGGCTGAGTGAGGCTATAACAATCGCATACAGAACTAAACACCTAACCTAACCAATGCCTAAATATGCATACTATGCTAATATATACCAACAATAATTTATATTTAAGAAAATTCATATTTTAAGTGAACAACATGTTAAACATTTAACAATACGTCTTTGGGGTCGACGGCTGGATGGAATGGATTTAGACTGAGAACGGGTTGTACACTAAGAATAATGACAATATATGTTATGGCCTTATTTACCCAGTAACCGGGTTCTTTCATTCAACTTTCCATAAGACCTTATTACCTCTACTTACCAGATCCAGCCTCAAGCCAAGGTTAAGTTATTAAAAACTGAACAGTAATTGACACTCCATTGGGAATAGGAGGTAAACAATACTA
>NC_091184.1:20943465-20945965 GCF_040958095.1 Procambarus clarkii | reverse complement strand
CAGTGGTTATTATTATAAGATATATTATAGAGACCCCCCCCCTTACATGTTTTTTGTAATTGCATCAAGTGTGAAATATTTGGTATGTTTTCCTTAGAGTTTTAGTGATTGAAATCGTATATTTTGTGTGACCCATACAGTTGTTTGAGTGCTTCTTAATAATACATAAGAGAGAGAGAGAGAGAGAGAGAGAGAGAGAGAGAGAGAGAGAGAGAAGAGAGAGAGAGAGAGAGAGAGAGAGAGAGAGAGAGAGAGACAGACAGACAGACGACGTTCAAATTAATGAGATCGCCTTCGGGCGCCGGCTACAGCCCGGGCCAGCTTGACTTAAGGCCTGGATGCAACCTCACTTGCGAACGTTCGATCCTGTACTACAGCCCATTCCCCGCCGCTCCCCCAACCCTCCTTTTGCGTAGAAACTCGTGATTTCAAACAATCACAGCTGTTAACTAGATAGAATGACCTAACGATTGTCGTAACCACGTCACCTGAGCCTAAACCTGTACTCAAACTATTAATTCATTTGCGAAATTTTGCGTCGTTAGTACCTCTTCGTAATGGGTAATTACCCATTAATTAATGGGTAATTAATTACCCGTTGTAATGGGTCATTACTGAAGGAGAAAAGAATGGGGGGAGAAAAGTCAATAGGGAAATAATGCTGCTTGGTGGCGTCTGTTTTGAATAGTGTTCTGTAATGAACAGTTCTGCCATTACAGGTTTGTTCTGTATCGACATAATACTTTGTTCTGTAGTCCAAAGTACAATCATAATAGGTTTGTTCTGTATTGAACGATATTGCCATAACGGGCTTGTTCCTGCATCGAAGAGTGTTATTATAATAGATTTTGTTATATATATAGGAGCAGTGTTGCCCTCAGAGGTTTGTTCTGTATTGAACAGTGTTCATCATCAGGTTCTATAATGATTAATACACCACAACAGTATCTATAATGACATACACCACAACAGTATCTATAATGACATACACCACAACAGTATCTATAATGACATACACCACAACAGTATCTATAATGACATACACCACAACAGTATCTATAATGACATACACCACAACAGTATCTATAATGACATACACCACAACAGTATCTATAATGACATACACCACAACAGTATCTATAATGACATACACCACAACAGTATCTATAATGACATACACCACAACAGTATCTATAATGATCAATACACCACAACAGTATCTATAATGATTAATACACCACAACAGTATCTATAATGATTAATACACCACAACAGTATCTATAATGATTAATACACCAACAACAGTATCTATAATGATTAATACACCACAACAGAATCTATAATGACATACACCACAACAGTATCTATAATGATTAATACACCACAACAGTATCTATAATGATTAATACACCAACAACAGTATCTATAATGATTAATACACCACAACAGTATCTATAATGATTAATACACCACAACAGTATCTATAATGACATACACCACAACAGTATCTATAATGACATACACCACAACGGTATATATATAATGAACTGTGTACCACTAACGACTTGTTGCAAAAAAGGTGATAACCTGTTCCATTCCTAGTTCCCAGGCAGCTAAAATCGTGTTGAATAGAACCGTTTTGAGAGCGGTTCTCTGCGGGAGCTCTGGCTGGGGGGGTTGTGTCGAGGTCCCTGTAACGGGGCGCCGACGGCAGAAGCCGACGCCGGAAGCCGACGCCGGAAGCCGACGCTGGAAGCCGACGCCGGAAGCCGACGCTGGAAGCCGACGCCGGAAGCCGACGCCGGAAGCCGACGCCGGAAGCCACCTTCCCTACTTCTGGTGTCGGGAAGTGTGGAAACGTTTGGGTTTCCTGGTTCTATCTTGACGTCCAGCGGACTCCTGGACACCTGCTCCGTCTGGGGGACGTCTGGACACTTGCTCCGTCTGGGGGACGTCTGGACACCTGCTCCGTCTGGGGGACGTCTGGACACCTGCTCCGTCTGGGGACTCCTGGACACCTGCTCCGTCTGGGGGACGTCTGGACACCTGCTCCGTCTGGGGACTCCTGGACACCTGCTCCGTCTGGGGACGTCTGGACACCTGCTCCGTCTGGGCACTCCTGGACAGCTGCTCCGTCTGGGGGACGTCTGGACACCTGCTCCGTCTGGGGACTCCTGGACACCTGCTCCGTCTGGGGGACGTCTGGACACCTGCTCCGTCTGGGCACTCCTGGACAGCTGCTCCGTCTGGGGGACGTCTGGACACCTGCTCCGTCTGGGGACTCCTGGACACCTGCTCCGTCTGGGGGACGTCTGGACACCTGCTCCGTCTGGGGGACGTCTGGACACCTGCTCCGTCTGGGGGACGTCTGGACACCTGCTCCGTCTGGGGGACGTCTGGACACCTGCTCCGTCTGGGGGACGTCTGGACACCTGCTACGTCTGGGGACGTCTGGACACCTGCTCCGTCTGGGGGACGTCTGGACACCTGCTCCGTCTGG
>NC_091184.1:20919130-20942965 GCF_040958095.1 Procambarus clarkii | reverse complement strand
AACGTGTTCTCATCTGGATAGATTGCGATCGAGCCTGTCGGAACGGGTGTGTAACTGCAGGGCACAAATATTTGTGTGTCCCCTCCTGTAGCTGCCTCTGTTTCGACAGGTTTCCTGGATAGCTAGAATTGACCTGGCCCTTGGAAAGTGGGGAAGGGGTGAAATCCGTTGGGCCCACGGATGGATACCTTGGATCCATGGACTTAGGGCAGGTCTAATCACCTGGGATTCGAACCCACGGTGGGAATAAGGGAGGAGATATGGGGAGGGGAAGGGGAAGGATGTTTCCTAGAACCAAACCTCACATAAACCCGGACACTCACACACACACACACACCCTCACCCGAACACTCACAGGGGCACTCACACTCACACACACCCATAGACTGTGATAAGGGAGACCATCTGAGGGGACACAGATGGCCTCGTGGACCCACAGGCATAACCGGACACACACGCAACCGGACTCTCACACACTCACACGGACACTCACAGGGATAAACACACACACAGACACACATCCATAGACACAAACTGTGATAAGGGAGACCATCTGAGGGGACACAGATGGCCTCCTGAACCCACAGGTATATATCAATATTTAAATATACATACATATTTATAAATATAACATTTTTAAAAAATAAATAAATAAAATAAAAATATATATATATATATATGTCGTACCTAGTAGCAAGAACGCACTTCTCAGCCTACTATGCAAGGCCCGATTTGCCTAATAAGCCAAGTTTTCCTGAATTAATATATTTTCTATAATTTTTTTCTTATGAAATGATAAAACTGTTCATTTCATTATGTATGAGTTAAGTTCTTTTCATTTGAGTTAAAACTAATGTAGATATATAACCGAACCTAACCAACCCTAAAATGGTTAACATAAATTGAATGGAATATGTATGTAGACGCTCAGTTAGTGTTACTGTAATTTATATGGTTAACGTTTGAATGACATAGTTTCCCCTCATTGTCACATTTTTTGTTACTATTTCGCTGTTCATTCTCACTCTCTCTGAATCCCGTGGACTAATTGTGCTCACGAGTGTTTGTTTAAGGTACGGTAACCATAGGCTTTTCACACAATAATTTGCAACTATTTAAGAAGAAACATTTCTAAAGATTATCTAAGTTTCTAATAAATATTCTTTTTCCTAACATACAAGTCAATCACACAGTACCTAACTTCAGTCAGAAACACTTTTCTTACTATATACCGCAACGTCTTTTGCATATATATCCTATCTTAAAAAATAACAATTTTAATTCATAACTGGCAACCCCCCTCCCCTCCAGAGCTTTCAAGGCCACCAAACGTCATTCCTTTCCCTTAACTCCTCCCAAATTATCTTTTGCACCAATACACAAACTAGGGGGCTTTATTGCTGAGTGGACGTCGCTCCCGACTCGTAATCCTAGCTCATTCGATCCCCCGGTGATGGCACAAACGGAAATCAGCAGAGTTTCTATCATTCTGATGCCCTCTGTTACTTAGCAGTAAATATGTAAATGAGCGTTAGACAGCTGTTGCGGGCTGCTTCCTGGGTGTGTGTGTGTATGTCGAATTTTTTTTTATTAGTTATTAATAATTGATTGATTGGCAGTTGAGAGGCGGGCCGAAAGAGCAGAGCTCAACCCTCGCAAGCACAACTAGGTGAACACAACTAGATAAATACTAACAAACCACGATCTCGTACAATCCACTACACACACAACCCGACCTCCCCCCCCAACTCCCTAAATCACTCTACCTAAGTCATTAAAAAATTAAAACAAATCAATTAATACACCAAAAATACTAACTATAAATAAAGGAACCAAATTTGAGACATACAGCGACTCCAGTGTGGTCTAGTCGGAAGAGAACGTGTTCTCATCTGGATAGATTGCGATCGAGCCTGTCGGAACGGGTGTGTAACTGCAGGGCACAAATATTTGTGTGTCCCCTCCTGTAGCTGCCTCTGTTTCGACAGGTTTCCTGGATAGCTAGAATTGACCTGGCCCTTGGAAAGTGGGGAAGGGGTGAAATCCGTTGGGCCCACGGATGGATACCTTGGATCCATGGACTTAGGGCAGGTCTAATCACCTGGGATTCGAACCCACGGTGGGAATAAGGGAGGAGATATGGGGAGGGGAAGGGGAAGGATGTTTCCTAGAACCAAACCTCACATAAACCCGGACACTCACACACACACACACACCCTCACCCGAACACTCACAGGGGCACTCACACTCACACACACCCATAGACTGTGATAAGGGAGACCATCTGAGGGGACACAGATGGCCTCGTGGACCCACAGGCATAACCGGACACACACGCAACCGGACTCTCACACACTCACACGGACACTCACAGGGATAAACACACACACAGACACACATCCATAGACACAAACTGTGATAAGGGAGACCATCTGAGGGGACACAGATGGCCTCCTGAACCCACAGGTATATATCAATATTTAAATATACATACATATTTATAAATATAACATTTTTAAAAAATAAATAAATAAAATAAAAATATATATATATATATATATATGTCGTACCTAGTAGCAAGAACGCACTTCTCAGCCTACTATGCAAGGCCCGATTTGCCTAATAAGCCAAGTTTTCCTGAATTAATATATTTTCTCTAATTTTTTTCTTATGAAATGATAAAACTGTTCATTTCATTATGTATGAGTTAAGTTCTTTTCATTTGAGTTAAAACTAATGTAGATATATAACCGAACCTAACCAACCCTAAAATGGTTAACATAAATTGATAGGAATATGTATGTAGACGCTCAGTTAGTGTTACTGTAATTTATATGGTTAACGTTTGAATGACATAGTTTACCCTCATTGTCACATTTTTTGTTACTATTTCGCTGCTCATTCTCACTCTCTCTGAATCCCGTGGACTAATTGTGCTCACGAGTGTTTGTTTAAGGTACGGTAACCATAGGCTTTTCACACAATAATTTGCAACTATTTAAGAAGAAACATTTCTAAAGATTATCTAAGTTTCTAATAAATATTCTTTTTCCTAACATACAAGTCAATCACACAGTACCTAACTTCAGTCAGAAACACTTTTCTTACTATATACCGCAACGTCTTTTGCATATATATCCTATCTTAAAAAATAACAATTTTAATTCATAACTGGCAACCCCCCTCCCCTCCAGAGCTTTCAAGGCCACCAAACGTCATTCCTTTCCCTTAACTCCTCCCAAATTATCTTTTGCACCAATACACAAACTAGGGGGCTTTATTGCTGAGTGGACGTCGCTCCCGACTCGTAATCCTAGCTCATTCGATCCCCCGGTGATGGCACAAACGGAAATCAGCAGAGTTTCTATCATTCTGATGCCCTCTGTTACTTAGCAGTAAATATGTAAATGAGCGTTAGACAGCTGTTGCGGGCTGCTTCCTGGGTGTGTGTGTGTATGTCGAATTTTTTTTTATTAGTTATTAATAATTAATTGATTGGCAGTTGAGAGGCGGGCCGAAAGAGCAGAGCTCAACCCTCGCAAGCACAACTAGGTGAACACAACTAGATAAATACTAACAAACCACGATCTCGTACAATCCACTACACACACAACCCGACCTCCCCCCCCAACTCCCTAAATCACTCTACCTAAGTCATTAAAAAATTAAAACAAATCAATTAATACACCAAAAATACTAACTATAAATAAAGGAACCAAATTTGAGACATACAGCGACTCCAGTGTGGTCTAGTCGGAAGAGAACGTGTTCTCATCTGGATAGATTGCGATCGAGCCTGTCGGAACGGGTGTGTAACTGCAGGGCACAAATATTTGTGTGTCCCCTCCTGTAGCTGCCTCTGTTTCGACAGGTTTCCTGGATAGCTAGAATTGACCTGGCCCTTGGAAAGTGGGGAAGGGGTGAAATCCGTTGGGCCCACGGATGGATACCTTGGATCCATGGACTTAGGGCAGGTCTAATCACCTGGGATTCGAACCCACGGTGGGAATAAGGGAGGAGATATGGGGAGGGGAAGGGGAAGGATGTTTCCTAGAACCAAACCTCACATAAACCCGGACACTCACACACACACACACACCCTCACCCGAACACTCACAGGGGCACTCACACTCACACACACCCATAGACTGTGATAAGGGAGACCATCTGAGGGGACACAGATGGCCTCGTGGACCCACAGGCATAACCGGACACACACGCAACCGGACTCTCACACACTCACACGGACACTCACAGGGATAAACACACACACAGACACACATCCATAGACACAAACTGTGATAAGGGAGACCATCTGAGGGGACACAGATGGCCTCCTGAACCCACAGGTATATATCAATATTTAAATATACATACATATTTATAAATATAACATTTTTAAAAAATAAATAAATAAAATAAAAATATATATATATATATATATATATATATATATATATATATATATATATATATATATATATATATGTCGTACCTAGTAGCAAGAACGCACTTCTCAGCCTACTATGCAAGGCCCGATTTGCCTAATAAGCCAAGTTTTCCTGAATTAATATATTTTCTCTAATTTTTTTCTTATGAAATGATAAAACTGTTCATTTCATTATGTATGAGTTAAGTTCTTTTCATTTGAGTTAAAACTAATGTAGATATATAACCGAACCTAACCAACCCTAAAATGGTTAACATAAATTGATAGGAATATGTATGTAGACGCTCAGTTAGTGTTACTGTAATTTATATGGTTAACGTTTGAATGACATAGTTTACCCTCATTGTCACATTTTTTGTTACTATTTCGCTGCTCATTCTCACTCTCTCTGAATCCCGTGGACTAATTGTGCTCACGAGTGTTTGTTTAAGGTACGGTAACCATAGGCTTTTCACACAATAATTTGCAACTATTTAAGAAGAAACATTTCTAAAGATTATCTAAGTTTCTAATAAATATTCTTTTTCCTAACATACAAGTCAATCACACAGTACCTAACTTCAGTCAGAAACACTTTTCTTACTATATACCGCAACGTCTTTTGCATATATATCCTATCTTAAAAAATAACAATTTTAATTCATAACTGGCAACCCCCCTCCCCTCCAGAGCTTTCAAGGCCACCAAACGTCATTCCTTTCCCTTAACTCCTCCCAAATTATCTTTTGCACCAATACACAAACTAGGGGGCTTTATTGCTGAGTGGACGTCGCTCCCGACTCGTAATCCTAGCTCATTCGATCCCCCGGTGATGGCACAAACGGAAATCAGCAGAGTTTCTATCATTCTGATGCCCTCTGTTACTTAGCAGTAAATATGTAAATGAGCGTTAGACAGCTGTTGCGGGCTGCTTCCTGGGTGTGTGTGTGTATGTCGAATTTTTTTTTATTAGTTATTAATAATTAATTGATTGGCAGTTGAGAGGCGGGCCGAAAGAGCAGAGCTCAACCCTCGCAAGCACAACTAGGTGAACACAACTAGATAAATACTAACAAACCACGATCTCGTACAATCCACTACACACACAACCCGACCTCCCCCCCCAACTCCCTAAATCACTCTACCTAAGTCATTAAAAAATTAAAACAAATCAATTAATACACCAAAAATACTAACTATAAATAAAGGAACCAAATTTGAGACATACAGCGACTCCAGTGTGGTCTAGTCGGAAGAGAACGTGTTCTCATCTGGATAGATTGCGATCGAGCCTGTCGGAACGGGTGTGTAACTGCAGGGCACAAATATTTGTGTGTCCCCTCCTGTAGCTGCCTCTGTTTCGACAGGTTTCCTGGATAGCTAGAATTGACCTGGCCCTTGGAAAGTGGGGAAGGGGTGAAATCCGTTGGGCCCACGGATGGATACCTTGGATCCATGGACTTAGGGCAGGTCTAATCACCTGGGATTCGAACCCACGGTGGGAATAAGGGAGGAGATATGGGGAGGGGAAGGGGAAGGATGTTTCCTAGAACCAAACCTCACATAAACCCGGACACTCACACACACACACACACCCTCACCCGAACACTCACAGGGGCACTCACACTCACACACACCCATAGACTGTGATAAGGGAGACCATCTGAGGGGACACAGATGGCCTCGTGGACCCACAGGCATAACCGGACACACACGCAACCGGACTCTCACACACTCACACGGACACTCACAGGGATAAACACACACACAGACACACATCCATAGACACAAACTGTGATAAGGGAGACCATCTGAGGGGACACAGATGGCCTCCTGAACCCACAGGTATATATCAATATTTAAATATACATACATATTTATAAATATAACATTTTTAAAAAATAAATAAATAAAATAAAAATATATATATATATATATATATATATGTCGTACCTAGTAGCAAGAACGCACTTCTCAGCCTACTATGCAAGGCCCGATTTGCCTAATAAGCCAAGTTTTCCTGAATTAATATATTTTCTCTAATTTTTTTCTTATGAAATGATAAAACTGTTCATTTCATTATGTATGAGTTAAGTTCTTTTCATTTGAGTTAAAACTAATGTAGATATATAACCGAACCTAACCAACCCTAAAATGGTTAACATAAATTGATAGGAATATGTATGTAGACGCTCAGTTAGTGTTACTGTAATTTATATGGTTAACGTTTGAATGACATAGTTTACCCTCATTGTCACATTTTTTGTTACTATTTCGCTGCTCATTCTCACTCTCTCTGAATCCCGTGGACTAATTGTGCTCACGAGTGTTTGTTTAAGGTACGGTAACCATAGGCTTTTCACACAATAATTTGCAACTATTTAAGAAGAAACATTTCTAAAGATTATCTAAGTTTCTAATAAATATTCTTTTTCCTAACATACAAGTCAATCACACAGTACCTAACTTCAGTCAGAAACACTTTTCTTACTATATACCGCAACGTCTTTTGCATATATATCCTATCTTAAAAAATAACAATTTTAATTCATAACTGGCAACCCCCCTCCCCTCCAGAGCTTTCAAGGCCACCAAACGTCATTCCTTTCCCTTAACTCCTCCCAAATTATCTTTTGCACCAATACACAAACTAGGGGGCTTTATTGCTGAGTGGACGTCGCTCCCGACTCGTAATCCTAGCTCATTCGATCCCCCGGTGATGGCACAAACGGAAATCAGCAGAGTTTCTATCATTCTGATGCCCTCTGTTACTTAGCAGTAAATATGTAAATGAGCGTTAGACAGCTGTTGCGGGCTGCTTCCTGGGTGTGTGTGTGTATGTCGAATTTTTTTTTATTAGTTATTAATAATTAATTGATTGGCAGTTGAGAGGCGGGCCGAAAGAGCAGAGCTCAACCCTCGCAAGCACAACTAGGTGAACACAACTAGATAAATACTAACAAACCACGATCTCGTACAATCCACTACACACACAACCCGACCTCCCCCCCCAACTCCCTAAATCACTCTACCTAAGTCATTAAAAAATTAAAACAAATCAATTAATACACCAAAAATACTAACTATAAATAAAGGAACCAAATTTGAGACATACAGCGACTCCAGTGTGGTCTAGTCGGAAGAGAACGTGTTCTCATCTGGATAGATTGCGATCGAGCCTGTCGGAACGGGTGTGTAACTGCAGGGCACAAATATTTGTGTGTCCCCTCCTGTAGCTGCCTCTGTTTCGACAGGTTTCCTGGATAGCTAGAATTGACCTGGCCCTTGGAAAGTGGGGAAGGGGTGAAATCCGTTGGGCCCACGGATGGATACCTTGGATCCATGGACTTAGGGCAGGTCTAATCACCTGGGATTCGAACCCACGGTGGGAATAAGGGAGGAGATATGGGGAGGGGAAGGGGAAGGATGTTTCCTAGAACCAAACCTCACATAAACCCGGACACTCACACACACACACACACCCTCACCCGAACACTCACAGGGGCACTCACACTCACACACACCCATAGACTGTGATAAGGGAGACCATCTGAGGGGACACAGATGGCCTCGTGGACCCACAGGCATAACCGGACACACACGCAACCGGACTCTCACACACTCACACGGACACTCACAGGGATAAACACACACACAGACACACATCCATAGACACAAACTGTGATAAGGGAGACCATCTGAGGGGACACAGATGGCCTCCTGAACCCACAGGTATATATCAATATTTAAATATACATACATATTTATAAATATAACATTTTTAAAAAATAAATAAATAAAATAAAAATATATATATATATATATATATATATATATATATATATATATATATATATATATGTCGTACCTAGTAGCAAGAACGCACTTCTCAGCCTACTATGCAAGGCCCGATTTGCCTAATAAGCCAAGTTTTCCTGAATTAATATATTTTCTCTAATTTTTTTCTTATGAAATGATAAAACTGTTCATTTCATTATGTATGAGTTAAGTTCTTTTCATTTGAGTTAAAACTAATGTAGATATATAACCGAACCTAACCAACCCTAAAATGGTTAACATAAATTGATAGGAATATGTATGTAGACGCTCAGTTAGTGTTACTGTAATTTATATGGTTAACGTTTGAATGACATAGTTTCCCCTCATTGTCACATTTTTTGTTACTATTTCGCTGTTCATTCTCACTCTCTCTGAATCCCGTGGACTAATTGTGCTCACGAGTGTTTGTTTAAGGTACGGTAACCATAGGCTTTTCACACAATAATTTGCAACTATTTAAGAAGAAACATTTCTAAAGATTATCTAAGTTTCTAATAAATATTCTTTTTCCTAACATACAAGTCAATCACACAGTACCTAACTTCAGTCAGAAACACTTTTCTTACTATATACCGCAACGTCTTTTGCATATATATCCTATCTTAAAAAATAACAATTTTAATTCATAACTGGCAACCCCCCTCCCCTCCAGAGCTTTCAAGGCCACCAAACGTCATTCCTTTCCCTTAACTCCTCCCAAATTATCTTTTGCACCAATACACAAACTAGGGGGCTTTATTGCTGAGTGGACGTCGCTCCCGACTCGTAATCCTAGCTCATTCGATCCCCCGGTGATGGCACAAACGGAAATCAGCAGAGTTTCTATCATTCTGATGCCCTCTGTTACTTAGCAGTAAATATGTAAATGAGCGTTAGACAGCTGTTGCGGGCTGCTTCCTGGGTGTGTGTGTGTATGTCGAATTTTTTTTTATTAGTTATTAATAATTGATTGATTGGCAGTTGAGAGGCGGGCCGAAAGAGCAGAGCTCAACCCTCGCAAGCACAACTAGGTGAACACAACTAGATAAATACTAACAAACCACGATCTCGTACAATCCACTACACACACAACCCGACCTCCCCCCCCAACTCCCTAAATCACTCTACCTAAGTCATTAAAAAATTAAAACAAATCAATTAATACACCAAAAATACTAACTATAAATAAAGGAACCAAATTTGAGACATACAGCGACTCCAGTGTGGTCTAGTCGGAAGAGAACGTGTTCTCATCTGGATAGATTGCGATCGAGCCTGTCGGAACGGGTGTGTAACTGCAGGGCACAAATATTTGTGTGTCCCCTCCTGTAGCTGCCTCTGTTTCGACAGGTTTCCTGGATAGCTAGAATTGACCTGGCCCTTGGAAAGTGGGGAAGGGGTGAAATCCGTTGGGCCCACGGATGGATACCTTGGATCCATGGACTTAGGGCAGGTCTAATCACCTGGGATTCGAACCCACGGTGGGAATAAGGGAGGAGATATGGGGAGGGGAAGGGGAAGGATGTTTCCTAGAACCAAACCTCACATAAACCCGGACACTCACACACACACACACACCCTCACCCGAACACTCACAGGGGCACTCACACTCACACACACCCATAGACTGTGATAAGGGAGACCATCTGAGGGGACACAGATGGCCTCGTGGACCCACAGGCATAACCGGACACACACGCAACCGGACTCTCACACACTCACACGGACACTCACAGGGATAAACACACACACAGACACACATCCATAGACACAAACTGTGATAAGGGAGACCATCTGAGGGGACACAGATGGCCTCCTGAACCCACAGGTATATATCAATATTTAAATATACATACATATTTATAAATATAACATTTTTAAAAAATAAATAAATAAAATAAAAATATATATATATATATATATATATATATATATATATATATATATATATATATATATATATATATATATATATATATATATATATATATATATATATGTCGTACCTAGTAGCAAGAACGCACTTCTCAGCCTACTATGCAAGGCCCGATTTGCCTAATAAGCCAAGTTTTCCTGAATTAATATATTTTCTCTAATTTTTTTCTTATGAAATGATAAAACTGTTCATTTCATTATGTATGAGTTAAGTTCTTTTCATTTGAGTTAAAACTAATGTAGATATATAACCGAACCTAACCAACCCTAAAATGGTTAACATAAATTGATAGGAATATGTATGTAGACGCTCAGTTAGTGTTACTGTAATTTATATGGTTAACGTTTGAATGACATAGTTTCCCCTCATTGTCACATTTTTTGTTACTATTTCGCTGTTCATTCTCACTCTCTCTGAATCCCGTGGACTAATTGTGCTCACGAGTGTTTGTTTAAGGTACGGTAACCATAGGCTTTTCACACAATAATTTGCAACTATTTAAGAAGAAACATTTCTAAAGATTATCTAAGTTTCTAATAAATATTCTTTTTCCTAACATACAAGTCAATCACACAGTACCTAACTTCAGTCAGAAACACTTTTCTTACTATATACCGCAACGTCTTTTGCATATATATCCTATCTTAAAAAATAACAATTTTAATTCATAACTGGCAACCCCCCTCCCCTCCAGAGCTTTCAAGGCCACCAAACGTCATTCCTTTCCCTTAACTCCTCCCAAATTATCTTTTGCACCAATACACAAACTAGGGGGCTTTATTGCTGAGTGGACGTCGCTCCCGACTCGTAATCCTAGCTCATTCGATCCCCCGGTGATGGCACAAACGGAAATCAGCAGAGTTTCTATCATTCTGATGCCCTCTGTTACTTAGCAGTAAATATGTAAATGAGCGTTAGACAGCTGTTGCGGGCTGCTTCCTGGGTGTGTGTGTGTATGTCGAATTTTTTTTTATTAGTTATTAATAATTGATTGATTGGCAGTTAAGAGGCGGGCCGAAAGAGCAGAGCTCAACCCTCGCAAGCACAACTAGGTGAACACAACTAGATAAATACTAACAAACCACGATCTCGTACAATCCACTACACACACAACCCGACCTCCCCCCCAACTCCCTAAATCACTCTACCTAAGTCATTAAAAAATTAAAACAAATCAATTAATACACCAAAAATACTAACTATAAATAAAGGAACCAAATTTGAGACATACAGCGACTCCAGTGTGGTCTAGTCGGAAGAGAACGTGTTCTCATCTGGATAGATTGCGATCGAGCCTGTCGGAACGGGTGAGTAACTGCAGGGCACAAATATTTGTGTGTCCCCTCCTGTAGCTGCCTCTGTTTCGACAGGTTTCCTGGATAGCTAGAATTGACCTGGCCCTTGGAAAGTGGGGAAGGGGTGAAATCCTTTGGGCCCACGGATGGATACCTTGGATCCATGGACTTAGGGCAGGTCTAATCACCTGGGATTCGAACCCACGGTGGGAATAAGGGAAGAGATATGGGGAGGGGAAGGGGAAGGATGTTTCCTAGAACCAAACCTCACATAAACCCGGACACTCACACACACACACACACCCTCACCCGAACACTCACAGGGGCACTCACACTCACACACACCCATAGACTGTGATAAGGGAGACCATCTGAGGGGACACAGATGGCCTCGTGGACCCACAGGCATAACCGGACACACACGCAACCGGACTCTCACACACACCATCGAGGCAGGAAAGGATGGAGATTGAGGATTTGGAACTACAGGGGATCTTGAGAGACATGAGAGCCCAGATGGCAGGGAATGAGGTGCAAGTCCACCGACGCATTCATACAATACCATTCAAGACCATACAACTGTAACAGGAAACGACCTGTCCTGGTACAGTTCACTAACGAAGAGGCAGTGGATTACATACTGCATCACAAACACCTACTCAGAGGTAGCGAAAATTACTACAACGTATTTATTGACAAATTCATGACGAAGGAGGAACAGATTGCCCACAGAGCAAGCAAACAACAGTACGACTCTTCCCATTTGAGCGCAGCTACACACCCCAGTGCTAAACCACCCCATGCTAACCAGCTCACACGTGCTTCTCAGGTCACCCCTTTCCCAAATCAGCCGCCCCTGCTTATCTCCCCAGCACATCCCTTGACCCCTCTGACCCCACTGGAGTCAAATTCATCCCACATTCCAAGGACCCCCTCATCACCTCAGCCCCCAAAACCCGTCCAGCCCTCATCCCCTCAACCCCCAAAACCCACCCAGCTCTCATCCCCTCAACCCCCAAAACCCATCCAGACCTCATCCCCTCAACCCCAAGAACCCACCCAGACCTCATCCTCTCAACACCCAAAGCCTACCCAGCCCTCACCCCTCCTCATCCCCTCTCCTTCCATGTGACCCCCCACCCTTGCGAGGGAGGTGGGAGGTCCCCCCCACCCCCTCTATCCTTCCCCCTCCCAACCTCTCAACCTCTATCTGTCTCCCAACCTTACGCTATCTCCCAACCCCTCTATGCCCTCCCCAATCTTCAGACCCAGTATGCCCTTCCTACTCCAGACCTACCTACCCAGGCCCTACCCCAGACCCTCCTACCTACCTTCCTAGAAGCCCAGCCCCCAGTAGCCCCCCAAGCACTCTTTCTGAACACCCCCCTCCTGAACTCTTTCACCCCCCATACACCCCCCGGACCCCCCCAGACACCCCCCGGATCCCCCCGGACATCCCCCGGACCCTCCCCGCCCCCAGTCATCCCCCAGACACCCCCCAGATCCCCTCTGCCCCCAGTCACCCCCCAGACATCCCCCAGATCCCCCCAGACCCCCAGGGAAAGGGAGAACTCTGGTACAAGAGTTTCCATGAAGAATCTCAAGGTTTGGTACACCAATGCTGATGGGGTATCTAATAAAGCAGAAGAGATAAAAGAAAGAGTGAGTGAAGCAGATCCTGACATAGTTGCAATTGTGGAAACTAAAATTAATGACATGATCTCAGATGCAATCTTTCCTGAAGGGTACCAGGTGATACGAAAAGAGAGGACACAGAGACAGGGAGGGGGAGTAGCACTCCTAATAAAGCGGAAATGGAAGTTTGAAGACCTGGGAAATCGAGTTACCAATGAGTGCACAAGCTTCATACATGGAACTCTGACAGTAGATGGGAGGAAGATTGTGATCCTGGTAATCTACAATCCCCCACCAAACAGTAGAAGACCCAGGCAGGAGTATGATGACAACAACAAAGCATGTATAGATGAACTGCAGAAGGCAGCAACACTAGCCCACAGAATGAGAGCGAAGCTGCTGATCATGGGGGACCTAAATCATGGAGAGATAAATTGGGAATCAAGGAATCCCCATGGAGGGGACGAAACGTGGGGAGCAAAATTAGTAGATGTTGTAGACAGGAATTTCCTGACACAACATGTGAAGGAAGACACAAGGGAAAGAGGAGGAGATGCACCGAGCCTATTAGACCTGATTTTCACCCAGAACGTAGAAGATATCGAGAATTTAGAGCATGAAATACCTCTAGGGGCCAGTGACCATTGTGTCCTAGTCTTTGACTACATGATGGAATTCAAACTTATGACCATGGGACAAGAGATCTGGGAAAGGAGAGCTGACTACAGGAAAGGGGACTATATGAGGATAAGGGACTATCTGGGTGAAGTGCAGTGGGAGGAAGAAATTAGAGGAAAAACAGTCCAAGATATGATGGACCTAGTCATACAGAAATGCCAGGAGGCCGAAGAGAGATTTATACCAACGGTAAAGGGAAAAAATAAGAAGGAATATAATAACCCATGGTTTAATAGACAGTGTCAGGAAGCAAAAATGGCCAGCAGACGGGAGTGTAGGAAGTACAGAAGACAAAGAACAGAGGACAACAGAAGCAGATACAACAGAGCTAGGAACGATTACATTAACATAAGACGAACATCGGAAAGGGACTATGAGAACGATATTGCAATCAAAGCGAAAAAACAACCCAAGTTACTACACAGTCATATAAGAAGAAAAATGTCGGTGAACGACCAAGTGACAAGACTAAGGAAGACAGAGGGGGCATATACTGAAAGTGACAAGGAAATCTGCGAGGCACTGAATGCCAGTTTCCATGGAGTGTTCACTACCGAGCCTGAGCAGCTCCCATTGTTGGAAGGGGTTACCCTAGATGAAAGACTATCAGATATAGAGGTGACAGCAGAGGAGGTAATGAAACAGTTGACAACTCTAGATGCAACTAAAGCAGTTGGACCAGACAAAGTATCACCGTGGATACTAAAAGAAGCAGCACAGGCCCTCAGCGTGCCTCTGGCAATGATCTTTAATGAGTCACTTATGTCAGGAGAATTGCCCAGTTTCTGGAAGAAGGCAAATGTCGTGCCGATCTTCAAGAAAGGAGATAGGGAGGAGGCACTTAACTACAGACCTGTATCACTGACAAGCATCCCCTGTAAAATACTGGAAAGAATAATTAGGCTGCGACTGGTTGCACACCTGGAGAACATTAGGTTTGTGAACAAACATCAACATGGGTTCTGGACAGGGAAATCGTGCCTAACAAACCTTCTGGAATTCTATGATAAAATAACGAGGATAAGACAGGACAGAGATGGTTGGGCAGACTGCATATTTCTGGACTGCCAAAAAGCCTTTGATACAGTACCGCACATGAGTCTGCTGTTCAAGCTCGAGAGGCAGGCGGGGGTGGGGGGAAAGGTCCTAGAATGGATAAGGAACTACCTAACAGGAAGGAGCCAAAGAGTTACGGTAAGGGGCGAGAAGTCGGACTGGCGAACAGTAACAAGTGGAGTACCACAAGGATCGGTGCTGGGACCAATTCTATTTCTTGTATATGTTAACGACATGTTTACAGGCGTAGAGTCCTACATGTCGATGTTTGCGGATGATGCAAAGTTGATGAGAAGAGTTGTGACAGATGAGGATTGCAGGATCCTCCAAGAGGACCTGAACAGATTGCAGAGATGGTCAGAGAAATGGCTACTAGAATTCAACACGAGCAAATGTAAAGTTATGGAAATGGGACTAGGAGATAGGAGACCAAAGGGACAGTACACAATGAAGGGGAACAGCCTACCTGTAACGACGCGTGAAAGAGACCTGGGGGTGGACGTAACACCTAATCTATCTCCTGAGGCACATATTAATAGGATAACGACAGCAGCGTACTCTACACTGGCAAAAGTTAGAACATCATTCAGAAACCTAAGTAAGGAGGCATTTAGGGCGCTTTACACTGCCTACGTAAGGCCAGTCTTAGAGTATGCCGCCTCATCATGGAGTCCCCATCTGAAGAAACATATAATGAAACTGGAAAAGGTTCAGAGGTTTGCAACGAGACTCGTCCCAGAGCTACGAGGGATGGGGTATGAAGAGCGCCTGAGGGAATTGTGCCTTACGACACTAGAAAGAAGAAGGGAGAGGGGGGACATGATAGGAACGTATAAGATACTCAGAGGAATTGACAGAGTGGACATAGACGAAATGTTCACACGGAATAGTAACAGAACGAGAGGACATGGATGGAAGCTTGAAACTCAGATGAGTCACAGAGATGTTAGGAAGTTTTCTTTTAGCGTGAGAGTAGTGGGGAAATGGAATGCACTTCAGGAACAGGTTGTGGAAGCAAATACTATTCATAATTTTAAAACCAGGTATGATAGGGAAATAGGATAGGAGTCATTGCTGTAAACAACCGATGCTCGAAAGGCGGGATCCAAGAGTCAATGCTCGATCCTGCAGACACAACTAGGTGAGTACAACTAGGTGAGTACACTCACACGGACACTCACAGGGATAAACACACACACAGACACACATCCATAGACACAAACTGTGATAAGGGAGACCATCTGAGGGGACACAGATGGCCTCCTGAACCCACAGGTATATATCAATATTTAAATATACATACATATTTATAAATATAACATTTTTAAAAAATAAATAAATAAAATAAAAATATATATATATATATATATGTCGTACCTAGTAGCAAGAACGCACTTCTCAGCCTACTATGCAAGGCCCGATTTGCCTAATAAGCCAAGTTTTCCTGAATTAATATATTTTCTCTAATTTTTTTCTTATGAAATGATAAAACTGTTCATTTCATTATGTATGAGTTAAGTCCTTTTCATTTGAGTTAAAACTAATGTAGATATATAACCGAACCTAACCAACCCTAAAATGATTAACATAAATTGATAGGAATATGTATGTAGACGCTCAGTTAGTGTTACTGTAATTTATATGGTTAACGTTTGAATGACATAGTTTACCCTCATTGTCACATTTTTTGTTACTATTTCGCTGTTCATTCTCACTCTCTCTGAATCCCGTGGACTAATTGTGCTCACGAGTGTTTGTTTAAGGTACGGTAACCATAGGCTTTTCACACAATAATTTGCAACTATTTAAGAAGAAACATTTCTAAAGATTATCTAAGTTTCTAATAAATATTCTTTTTCCTAACATACAAGTCAATCACACAGTACCTAACTTCAGTCAGAAACACTTTTCTTACTATATACCGCAACGTCTTTTGCATATATATCCTATCTTAAAAAATAACAATTTTAATTCATAACTGGCAACCCCCCTCCCCTCCAGAGCTTTCAAGGCCACCAAACGTCATTCCTTTCCCTTAACTCCTCCCAAATTATCTTTTGCACCAATACACAAACTAGGGGGCTTTATTGCTGAGTGGACGTCGCTCCCGACTCGTAATCCTAGCTCATTCGATCCCCCTGTGATGGCACAAACGGAAATCAGCAGAGTTTCTATCATTCTGATGCCCTCTGTTACTTAGCAGTAAATATGTAAATGAGCGTTAGACAGCTGTTGCGGGCTGCTTCCTGGGTGTGTGTGTGTATGTCGATTTTTTTTTTATTAGTTATTAATAATTGATTGATTGGCAGTTGAGAGGCGGGCCGAAAGAGCAGAGCTCAACCCTCGCAAGCACAACTAGGTGAACACAACTAGATAAATACTAACAAACCACGATCTCGTACAATCCACTACACACACAACCCGACCTCCCCCCCCAACTCCCTAAATCACTCTACCTAAGTCATTAAAAAATTAAAACAAATCAATTAATACACCAAAAATACTAACTATAAATAAAGGAACCAAATTTGAGACATACAGCGACTCCAGTGTGGTCTAGTCGGAAGAGAACGTGTTCTCATCTGGATAGATTGCGATCGAGCCTGTCGGAACGGGTGTGTAACTGCAGGGCACAAATATTTGTGTGTCCCCTCCTGTAGCTGCCTCTGTTTCGACAGGTTTCCTGGATAGCTAGAATTGACCTGGCCCTTGGAAAGTGGGGAAGGGGTGAAATCCGTTGGGCCCACGGATGGATACCTTGGATCCATGGACTTAGGGCAGGTCTAATCACCTGGGATTCGAACCCACGGTGGGAATAAGGGAGGAGATATGGGGAGGGGAAGGGGAAGGATGTTTCCTAGAACCAAACCTCACATAAACCCGGACACTCACACACACACACACACCCTCACCCGAACACTCACAGGGGCACTCACACTCACACACACCCATAGACTGTGATAAGGGAGACCATCTGAGGGGACACAGATGGCCTCGTGGACCCACAGGCATAACCGGACACACACGCAACCGGACTCTCACACACTCACACGGACACTCACAGGGATAAACACACACACAGACACACATCCATAGACACAAACTGTGATAAGGGAGACCATCTGAGGGGACACAGATGGCCTCCTGAACCCACAGGTATATATCAATATTTAAATATACATACATATTTATAAATATAACATTTTTAAAAAATAAATAAATAAAATAAAAATATATATATATATATATATATATATATATATATATATATATATATATATATATATATGTCGTACCTAGTAGCAAGAACGCACTTCTCAGCCTACTATGCAAGGCTCGATTTGCCTAATAAGCCAAGTTTTCCTGAATTAATATATTTTCTCTAATTTTTTTCTTATGAAATGATAAAACTGTTCATTTCATTATGTATGAGTTAAGTTCTTTTCATTTGAGTTAAAACTAATGTAGATATATAACCGAACCTAACCAACCCTAAAATGGTTAACATAAATTGATAGGAATATGTATGTAGACGCTCAGTTAGTGTTACTGTAATTTATATGGTTAACGTTTGAATGACATAGTTTCCCCTCATTGTCACATTTTTTGTTACTATTTCGCTGTTCATTCTCACTCTCTCTGAATCCCGTGGACTAATTGTGCTCACGAGTGTTTGTTTAAGGTACGGTAACCATAGGCTTTTCACACAATAATTTGCAACTATTTAAGAAGAAACATTTCTAAAGATTATCTAAGTTTCTAATAAATATTCTTTTTCCTAACATACAAGTCAATCACACAGTACCTAACTTCAGTCAGAAACACTTTTCTTACTATATACCGCAACGTCTTTTGCATATATATCCTATCTTAAAAAATAACAATTTTAATTCATAACTGGCAACCCCCCTCCCCTCCAGAGCTTTCAAGGCCACCAAACGTCATTCCTTTCCCTTAACTCCTCCCAAATTATCTTTTGCACCAATACACAAACTAGGGGGCTTTATTGCTGAGTGGACGTCGCTCCCGACTCGTAATCCTAGCTCATTCGATCCCCCGGTGATGGCACAAACGGAAATCAGCAGAGTTTCTATCATTCTGATGCCCTCTGTTACTTAGCAGTAAATATGTAAATGAGCGTTAGACAGCTGTTGCGGGCTGCTTCCTGGGTGTGTGTGTGTATGTCGAATTTTTTTTTATTAGTTATTAATAATTGATTGATTGGCAGTTGAGAGGCGGGCCGAAAGAGCAGAGCTCAACCCTCGCAAGCACAACTAGGTGAACACAACTAGATAAATACTAACAAACCACGATCTCGTACAATCCACTACACACACAACCCGACCTCCCCCCCCAACTCCCTAAATCACTCTACCTAAGTCATTAAAAAATTAAAACAAATCAATTAATACACCAAAAATACTAACTATAAATAAAGGAACCAAATTTGAGACATACAGCGACTCCAGTGTGGTCTAGTCGGAAGAGAACGTGTTCTCATCTGGATAGATTGCGATCGAGCCTGTCGGAACGGGTGTGTAACTGCAGGGCACAAATATTTGTGTGTCCCCTCCTGTAGCTGCCTCTGTTTCGACAGGTTTCCTGGATAGCTAGAATTGACCTGGCCCTTGGAAAGTGGGGAAGGGGTGAAATCCGTTGGGCCCACGGATGGATACCTTGGATCCATGGACTTAGGGCAGGTCTAATCACCTGGGATTCGAACCCACGGTGGGAATAAGGGAGGAGATATGGGGAGGGGAAGGGGAAGGATGTTTCCTAGAACCAAACCTCACATAAACCCGGACACTCACACACACACACACACCCTCACCCGAACACTCACAGGGGCACTCACACTCACACACACCCATAGACTGTGATAAGGGAGACCATCTGAGGGGACACAGATGGCCTCGTGGACCCACAGGCATAACCGGACACACACGCAACCGGACTCTCACACACTCACACGGACACTCACAGGGATAAACACACACACAGACACACATCCATAGACACAAACTGTGATAAGGGAGACCATCTGAGGGGACACAGATGGCCTCCTGAACCCACAGGTATATATCAATATTTAAATATACATACATATTTATAAATATAACATTTTTAAAAAATAAATAAATAAAATAAAAATATATATATATATATATATATATATATATATATATATATATATATATATATATATATATGTCGTACCTAGTAGCAAGAACGCACTTCTCAGCCTACTATGCAAGGCCCGATTTGCCTAATAAGCCAAGTTTTCCTGAATTAATATATTTTCTCTAATTTTTTTCTTATGAAATGATAAAACTGTTCATTTCATTATGTATGAGTTAAGTTCTTTTCATTTGAGTTAAAACTAATGTAGATATATAACCGAACCTAACCAACCCTAAAATGGTTAACATAAATTGATAGGAATATGTATGTAGACGCTCAGTTAGTGTTACTGTAATTTATATGGTTAACGTTTGAATGACATAGTTTCCCCTCATTGTCACATTTTTTGTTACTATTTCGCTGTTCATTCTCACTCTCTCTGAATCCCGTGGACTAATTGTGCTCACGAGTGTTTGTTTAAGGTACGGTAACCATAGGCTTTTCACACAATAATTTGCAACTATTTAAGAAGAAACATTTCTAAAGATTATCTAAGTTTCTAATAAATATTCTTTTTCCTAACATACAAGTCAATCACACAGTACCTAACTTCAGTCAGAAACACTTTTCTTACTATATACCGCAACGTCTTTTGCATATATATCCTATCTTAAAAAATAACAATTTTAATTCATAACTGGCAACCCCCCTCCCCTCCAGAGCTTTCAAGGCCACCAAACGTCATTCCTTTCCCTTAACTCCTCCCAAATTATCTTTTGCACCAATACACAAACTAGGGGGCTTTATTGCTGAGTGGACGTCGCTCCCGACTCGTAATCCTAGCTCATTCGATCCCCCGGTGATGGCACAAACGGAAATCAGCAGAGTTTCTATCATTCTGATGCCCTCTGTTACTTAGCAGTAAATATGTAAATGAGCGTTAGACAGCTGTTGCGGGCTGCTTCCTGGGTGTGTGTGTGTATGTCGAATTTTTTTTTATTAGTTATTAATAATTGATTGATTGGCAGTTGAGAGGCGGGCCGAAAGAGCAGAGCTCAACCCTCGCAAGCACAACTAGGTGAACACAACTAGATAAATACTAACAAACCACGATCTCGTACAATCCACTACACACACAACCCGACCTCCCCCCCCAACTCCCTAAATCACTCTACCTAAGTCATTAAAAAATTAAAACAAATCAATTAATACACCAAAAATACTAACTATAAATAAAGGAACCAAATTTGAGACATACAGCGACTCCAGTGTGGTCTAGTCGGAAGAGAACGTGTTCTCATCTGGATAGATTGCGATCGAGCCTGTCGGAACGGGTGTGTAACTGCAGGGCACAAATATTTGTGTGTCCCCTCCTGTAGCTGCCTCTGTTTCGACAGGTTTCCTGGATAGCTAGAATTGACCTGGCCCTTGGAAAGTGGGGAAGGGGTGAAATCCGTTGGGCCCACGGATGGATACCTTGGATCCATGGACTTAGGGCAGGTCTAATCACCTGGGATTCGAACCCACGGTGGGAATAAGGGAGGAGATATGGGGAGGGGAAGGGGAAGGATGTTTCCTAGAACCAAACCTCACATAAACCCGGACACTCACACACACACACACACCCTCACCCGAACACTCACAGGGGCACTCACACTCACACACACCCATAGACTGTGATAAGGGAGACCATCTGAGGGGACACAGATGGCCTCGTGGACCCACAGGCATAACCGGACACACACGCAACCGGACTCTCACACACTCACACGGACACTCACAGGGATAAACACACACACAGACACACATCCATAGACACAAACTGTGATAAGGGAGACCATCTGAGGGGACACAGATGGCCTCCTGAACCCACAGGTATATATCAATATTTAAATATACATACATATTTATAAATATAACATTTTTAAAAAATAAATAAATAAAATAAAAAAATATATATATATATATATATATATATATATATATATATATATATATATATATATGTCGTACCTAGTAGCAAGAACGCACTTCTCAGCCTACTATGCAAGGCCCGATTTGCCTAATAAGCCAAGTTTTCCTGAATTAATATATTTTCTCTAATTTTTTTCTTATGAAATGATAAAACTGTTCATTTCATTATGTATGAGTTAAGTTCTTTTCATTTGAGTTAAAACTAATGTAGATATATAACCGAACCTAACCAACCCTAAAATGGTTAACATAAATTGATAGGAATATGTATGTAGACGCTCAGTTAGTGTTACTGTAATTTATATGGTTAACGTTTGAATGACATAGTTTCCCCTCATTGTCACATTTTTTGTTACTATTTCGCTGTTCATTCTCACTCTCTCTGAATCCCGTGGACTAATTGTGCTCACGAGTGTTTGTTTAAGGTACGGTAACCATAGGCTTTTCACACAATAATTTGCAACTATTTAAGAAGAAACATTTCTAAAGATTATCTAAGTTTCTAATAAATATTCTTTTTCCTAACATACAAGTCAATCACACAGTACCTAACTTCAGTCAGAAACACTTTTCTTACTATATACCGCAACGTCTTTTGCATATATATCCTATCTTAAAAAATAACAATTTTAATTCATAACTGGCAACCCCCCTCCCCTCCAGAGCTTTCAAGGCCACCAAACGTCATTCCTTTCCCTTAACTCCTCCCAAATTATCTTTTGCACCAATACACAAACTAGGGGGCTTTATTGCTGAGTGGACGTCGCTCCCGACTCGTAATCCTAGCTCATTCGATCCCCCGGTGATGGCACAAACGGAAATCAGCAGAGTTTCTATCATTCTGATGCCCTCTGTTACTTAGCAGTAAATATGTAAATGAGCGTTAGACAGCTGTTGCGGGCTGCTTCCTGGGTGTGTGTGTGTATGTCGAATTTTTTTTTATTAGTTATTAATAATTGATTGATTGGCAGTTAAGAGGCGGGCCGAAAGAGCAGAGCTCAACCCTCGCAAGCACAACTAGGTGAACACAACTAGATAAATACTAACAAACCACGATCTCGTACAATCCACTACACACACAACCCGACCTCCCCCCCAACTCCCTAAATCACTCTACCTAAGTCATTAAAAAATTAAAACAAATCAATTAATACACCAAAAATACTAACTATAAATAAAGGAACCAAATTTGAGACATACAGCGACTCCAGTGTGGTCTAGTCGGAAGAGAACGTGTTCTCATCTGGATAGATTGCGATCGAGCCTGTCGGAACGGGTGAGTAACTGCAGGGCACAAATATTTGTGTGTCCCCTCCTGTAGCTGCCTCTGTTTCGACAGGTTTCCTGGATAGCTAGAATTGACCTGGCCCTTGGAAAGTGGGGAAGGGGTGAAATCCTTTGGGCCCACGGATGGATACCTTGGATCCATGGACTTAGGGCAGGTCTAATCACCTGGGATTCGAACCCACGGTGGGAATAAGGGAAGAGATATGGGGAGGGGAAGGGGAAGGATGTTTCCTAGAACCAAACCTCACATAAACCCGGACACTCACACACACACACACACCCTCACCCGAACACTCACAGGGGCACTCACACTCACACACACCCATAGACTGTGATAAGGGAGACCATCTGAGGGGACACAGATGGCCTCGTGGACCCACAGGCATAACCGGACACACACGCAACCGGACTCTCACACACTCACACGGACACTCACAGGGATAAACACACACACAGACACACATCCATAGACACAAACTGTGATAAGGGAGACCATCTGAGGGGACACAGATGGCCTCCTGAACCCACAGGTATATATCAATATTTAAATATACATACATATTTATAAATATAACATTTTTAAAAAATAAATAAATAAAATAAAA